>NC_083764.1:64518193-64524707 GCF_963514075.1 Conger conger | reverse complement strand
ACCCCCTCCCGATCGCCCAGCAACGGTTTCTGAGAAATTCTGCTTCTTATGCCTGCTTCTTTGTAAGAGCAGCAGTGCCATACAGTGTGTGTGTGTGTGTGTGTGTGTACAGGGGCTCATAATCCACCGGGTGTTCACTGTAACCTTGACACAATGGGACTTCGTCTAAATGACATCATCAAGTATCTGTCAGAATGAGCGGATATTATTCCAAATCAAAGGTAGCCCTGTAAGTCTCCCTGAACCAAGCCAGGCCCGTTTATATTCCTTTTTTATTTGGCAGATTCTTTTATCCAACGCAAAGCACAATAAGTACACACCGAAGGTCATTGGAACAAATACAAACGGATCAGATAACAAAATCGAGTTTGCACAGTAAAAGCACTGGCTAAGTCAGTGAAGTTATGTCTCAGTCTTAAGCTAGACATGAGCTCATGATAACAAGAGAACTGTTAAAGAGCTACAACATCCAGGTGAAGATGCACGGGCAAGATGGGAGTGGTCGCAGGTGCTGGGAGCAATCATCAAATCTGGTCCTCAAATCTAAATCCGGCCCTGGTTTTCTTTTCTCCCAGGTACTTAGCTGAACATTTAGTGCTACTGATTGGCCAGACTGTCTTCACACCTGACTCCCAGGTACAGGGAGGGTGTAAAAACCAGCAGCCTGTAGCCCAGTGATTAAGGTACATGACTGGGACCTGGAAGGTCGGTGGTTTAAGCCCTGGTGTAGCTACGATAAGATCCACACAGCTTTTGGGCCCTTGAACAAGGCCCTTAACCCCGCATTGCTCCAGTGTGGAGCGGCCCCTGCTTAGTCTAATCAACTGTAAGTCACTTTGGATAAAAGCGTCAGCTAAACAACCTGGAGTACTGTGATGTCACTATCACTCTGCTCGGCCATGGGGTCGAAGTTGAACGATGCAACAGCGCTCCCCCTTTTCTCCCTGCCTCTCTGAGCCGAAAACCCCACCCCACCCATCACCCCACAGGGCACGGGGGCCACCCTACTGAAAGGTCAGGGGTCCAGGGGTTCAGCTGACCCCTCACCCCCTCACCCCGCCCCCGTCCCCTGTCTCCCGTATGCAAGGCTGATGGTGGTCCGTGAAATTTCAGATGGGTTTTAGTACTGCCCCCCCCCCCACCAACTCCCCCTATCTGCCCTCACTCTCTCTCTCTTTCACTCTCAAATTCAAATGTTTTATTGGCACAAAATATATATTGCCAAATTGTAAGGACGACAACACAACAACAACCATAGTAACAACACACAGTGTCAAAAATAACATCATAAATTACACAAAATTACCCACTCCCCTCTGTCTCTCTCTTGCTTTATAGCCATAATATTGCGAAAGCACAAGACATTACACTACAGTCATTTAGCAGACGCTCTCATCCAGAGCGACGTACACATCTGTACATATTTACAGTTAAAGGTGAGTGAGCGCATGCACATAAAAGGCAAGTAAATCAGCAATTGGAAGCATTAGAGTCATGACATCATACATTCCCAGAAAGCCAATCCCCCACCCCTCCCACCTCGCTCCAAAGTTAGGGGCCGTGGTAAAACTCCCAGCACAGCGAAAAGAGAAGGCTTCCACTCCCACTGGACACCCGGAGTGACCGCCAGCCTCCTCTGTCCCGTCGAAAACGGCACCGCTTAAAACGCGGGGACCTTTCGAACGGAAGTGAGACTCATTGGGGGCCGGGAAACAGAAGAGAAACGGAGCGTTTCTCCGGATAACAGATGACATCACACGCGGTGGTACACCCAAACGGGGGCGGTACGATATACTCTTCTCTTTCCTCTTCTTCCACCTCCTCCTTTCCTTCCAGTAATGTGGGCTGTTGGACCTGCACCCCGTTTACAGACAGGGTCTAAAAACATGCTAAATTTGTTTGACCGAAAGCGTGACCTGTTGCCCTCACTGCCCCCCCCCCCCCCCCCCCTTTTTACGTCATCCCACCTGTCCCTACCTTCATCGTGACGAACCTCCCCCCCCCCCTTTAAAAACAGCTTGGACCCCCAGACCAGCCTGGATCAGATCCTGACATGTTCCTCACAGCCCCAGGAGAGGCAGGGTCATTCTGGCTTCACCTCACACCTCGGGGTGAGAGAGAGTGGGGGGGGGGGTAACGCCAAATGTCACATGGGGACCGGTTTTGGAGGTCAGTGGTGTGACATGCTCTCACGCTCACACACACACACACACTCACTCTCACACACACACACACACACACACACACACACATACACACACACATCCGTGCCCTAGTGCAGGACTGAGGGTGTCTGCCCAATTCGAAACCCCCCCCTTAATTGCCTCTGCCCCCATCCCCCCCCCCCGCCCTGTCCGACTCCAAAAACTATTTGCTGGGAAATTCTGACTGTAATTAAGGCAATGTGAGGGGATTATGGGGGTGGAATGGGGGCTGGAGGGTTACCCCGCTGGCCTAGCCTGACAGCTGTCTGCGCCCACGCCAAATCACCTCCGCCCCCCGAGAAGCATCACCTGCAGCTCAGAGAGGAGGGGGGGGGCATGGGAGGGGGTGGTGGGCTGTGAGCAGCATAGCATTAGCAGTGACTTATCTGGTCTAAACGCCCAAGCAGCTTGTTCATAACTATCACTGCACGAGAGGATGCTGCTCGGAGGGGAATGGAAAATTTACATTTGATCTAAATACCCGCCCACTGGTACACGATGACATCAGAACTCGTAAAAAAAATCAAATTTTCCAGGAAGTAGATGGAAACAAATTTCAGAGCGGGAAATGTATAATTCTTTTGGAATATATACTTTTAAGACGTGTTCATCCGGTTATGAAGACTTGACAAAAATGGAGGAAAAGAAGAATTTAGTCTTTAAAGTGTCCCAAGGTTTGGCATCAGCCACAAGATGGCTTCCTGCAGGACTAGAGAGCCACCCCCCCCCACCACCACCTGTCTCCCGGGAGCCACTCCCCAAGGTGACCCCCCAACGGTCATTAAGAAACGACCTCGTCAATCAATTACGTCAGCCCCGCCCACCTACTGCTGAGGAAGGACACTTAAGGAGAACTGGGGGAGGCGGCCAAAACACACACACACACACACACTCCCCCCCCCCACACACACACACACGCCGACCGTCTCAACATCAAACCGCCCACACTCCTGGATCTCCATGTTGAGGTCAAGTCAAGTTTATTTGCTGTGTTGTTTAGAAAACGGAATTACAGGTATACAGGCTAGTTTACTTCGCCCCACGCCCACAGAACCTTCCGGATCCGGCATTTCCTGAGGAGAGTAACGGGCTCCCGATCTCGCCCGACGCGCAGTGTCCTTTATGAGGCGTTAATAGAGACGGATGTGACCCCCGGAGCAGTGCTGAGTGAACACAAAATGGCGGCCGGCCAATCAGCCCACAGCCCGCCGTACGCTAGCACACGGAGGGAGGGCGACGGGCAATCATCGGTTATTCAGCTGAGGCGTTTAATCCAAAATGTCTTACGGTTGATTAGGCTAAGCAGGGGACAATCCCCCCCCCCCCCTGGAGCAATGTGGGGTTCAGTGCCTTGCTCAAGGGCCCAACAGCAGCACGGATTGCTCCAGTGGTTTTCACGCCCGTCCCCGTGTCGAGCAGCACCAGGGGGTTCACACACCCGCTCCTCGATCTCCTGGCTCGAGCTCCTCGCTGGGAGCCGTGTCAGGGCGTCTCATTTCACGTTCTCGCCGTCGTCTCGTGACCCTGCGACAGGGATGGGCCTCTCATCCTGCCTCGTCCACTTCAGACTCGCCAAGAGAGTAAACCATCTATTATTATTATTACTTTTTAAAAATAGGATTTATTTTATTTCCTTGTAGTGTAGGTTTCATGTCCAGAGATTCATGTCCCAGACAGTGAATATAGCTGCATTTCTGGGTTTCGGGGCTGTATACTTATTGCTGCTACTGTTATCTGTGTGAAAGCACTTTTTCCAAGGCACTCTGGATTACAGACGGGGCGGCCTGTAGTGTAATGGTTAAGATACATTTCATTACATTACATTACATTATTGGCATTTGGCAGACGCTCTTATCCAGAGCGACGTACAACAAAGTGCATACCCATAACCAGGGATAAGTTCGCTGAAAGACCCTAGAGGGAAGTACAATTTCAACTGCTACCTGCACAACAACGATAAGAACGAGGGCCTTTTTATTTATTTTTTTTAATTTTTTTTTTGAGAACAAAGAAACAAAGAAACAGAGCAAAAGTGACCAAAGTTAACTACCCAAACACTGCTTACCTAGCCAACTAAGAATACCACAAAGCAAGTCACAGAGACAACAATTAGGGTTCACAGGGAGGTAGGGAGGGATGGGGAGAGGTGCTGCTTGAAGAGGTGTGTCTTCAGCGGGGAGTTCGTTCCACCACCGTGGAGCCAGAACAGACAGTAGTCGTGAGCGTGAGGTGGAGGTTCTGAGAGGGGGAGGTGCCAAGCGGCCTGTGGAGGCTGAACGAAGCGGTCTGGCAGGGGTGTAGGGTCTGATGATTTTTTGTAGATAAGCTGGGGAAGACCCCTTAACTGCTTGGAAGGCTAGCACCAATGTTTTGAATTTGATGCGAGCCATGACAGGCAGCCAGTGGAGGGAAGTAAGCAGCGGGGTGACGTGTGAGTATTTGGGAAGGTTGAAGACCAGACGAGCTGCTGCATTCTGGATGAGTTGGAGGGGTCTGATGGCAGACGCTGGGAGGCCAGCCAAGAGGGAATTGCAGTAGTCCAGGTGGGACAGAACCATCGCTTGGACCAGGAGCTGGGTCGAGTAGGGGGTGAGAAAGGGGCGGATTCTCCGTATGTTGTATAAGAAGAACCTGCATGACCGGATCACCGCCACAATGTTCTCGGAGATACATGACTGGGACATGCAAGGTCGGTGGTTCTAATCCCGGTGTAGCCGCAATAAGATCCGCACAGCGATTGGGCCCTTGGGCAAGGCCCTTAACCCTGCATTGCTCCAGGGGGAGGATCGTCTCCTGCTCAGTCTAATCAACTGTACGTCGCTCTGAATAAGAGCGTCAGCCAAATGGCACTAATGTAATGTAATGTAATGTAATGTAATGTAATGGATTACATTCATTCAGCACCAGCGCCCTCCTGTGGTTAGGCAAGCACCCACGGTCTGCCTGCACCTCTGCCTGCACCTCCTCAGTGTCCCACTTCAGCCAAACCGGGCGACTGTGAGAAATAACTCAGTCAGTGGCTGGATGTACGACGTTCGGAGGAGTGCGAGCACTTGCCTGTCTGCTCGCGGTCACCGGTGCGAAGAGATGACCGCTGACACACCAACACCGCCTGTCAGCCCGGGTGGAGCTGAATAATCAGCCTGGGTGGAGCTGAATAATCAGCCTGGGTGGAGCTGAATAATCAGCCTGGGTGGAGCTGAATAATCAGCCTGGGTTCAGCTGAATAATCAGCCTGGGTGGAGCTGAATAATCAGCCTGGGTTCAGCTGAATAATCAGCCTGGGTTCAGCTGAATAATCAGCCTGGGTGCTTAAAGGCACAATAGGTAAGATCTTTGTGTTAAAACATTGTTACAAGACCATTGTAAATCCATTCCTATCATTGAAAAAGGCTCACTGACATGTTGACTCACCCCCTGCCTGTGTTTATAGTCCTTAAATTCGAGTTTTCAAAATACGCAGTTGATGGGCCGGCACTCTGAACCAAAACATCATATGGCCGTACAATAATTCAAGCTTATTGGTTGAAAATTGGTTCTAATTGCCACAGCCAATGGCGTTTCAATGTCAGCGCGTTTACAGAGAAGGGAGAGGGATACACAGTGGTGTGGTTTGAGGGCATTTGTTGCTGCACTTCCTCTCTTGACCGTTAGAAGTACCTTTAACGTGTGCTCATCTCCGAAGAGCACCACCGAGACCCGGGGATACCGCGGAGAGGGCGGGTTGTTCCAGTGCTTTTATTGTATTTTGATGGCGCATGAAAGGTCAACGGAGCTGGAAAGCAGCCGGCCAGCTCTGAGCGGTGGGCTGAAAAGCTTTTTGTGTTTTAATTTCTCGCGTTCGCTCATTACCTTTGCCTGGAAACCTGTGAGGGGGGCTTTTTTAGGATCTATCTCGTGTGGGTGCTCGCCAAACAACGGGGGAAAAATTCCAGAAGTGCCGCATCTCCCTCCCTGGAGAGTCACATGATCTGTGACATCACCATTCCGAATTAGAGGGGGAAAAAGGAAAAAACGAATGTAAATCACAGTTTAAAGACCACATTATTTTGGAGACGATGGATGATAAAAATGGGTGTGTGGGGGGGGGGGTGACAGTAAGGCTTACCCCCCACCATGGCCTTGGTGTTGGACATGGGGGGTACGCGATGGGTATGATTATATTCAGCATCCTCTGCTCTTGACGGTTTTTTGATCAGATATAAACAGGGGCTACAGCTGCTCTGCCTGTGTCCTTGATGAAATCACTCAGACACAGAAGAGAACCGACCGCTGACGCATGCGAAGAAAAATACAGCCCTGACAGAAGA
>NC_083764.1:64498193-64513193 GCF_963514075.1 Conger conger | reverse complement strand
AAGGCGAACAGCTGCCCCAGTAACCCTCACGTCTCACACCTCGCAATCCCGGCCATCCAGCGACCCGTGTGAACCCAAAAAGGACCCGTGAGGCACAGAGACCCAGCTCATCGCGAGACACCGGTCCCACAGGGACCCGTTATGAACACAGCGCAGCAATCTGCATAAGCAGATTCAAGCACGGAGCGATTTAGCCTCCAGTCTGGACCTCTCGTTACTGTTCGATAAATGGTAAATGGTATGCATTTATACAGCGCCGTACAATTTATGCTTCTAATTCACCCATTCACACACACACACACACACACACACACACACACACACCAATGGCCATGCAAGGCACCAACCAGCTCGTCAGGAGCAATTGGGCGTTGGGTGTCTTGCTCAGGGACACTCAGGGACACCCAGGGCGGGATTGAACCACTCAACCCTCCGACTGCCAGACAACTGCCCTCACTGCCAATGTTGCCCTCAGAAGATAAATGAAACTAAGGATGAAAGGATGTTTAAATAACACAGAGGGAGAACTGAACAAGTTGTGAGACACACACACACATGCACACACACACACACACACACACATGCACACACACACACACACACACACACATGCACACACACACACAGGGGACAAAGAAATACCCAGAGCAGGGGAATTGAGAAGAGAGCCATTATCTCCGGAGAGAGCAGAAACAGCCGGCAGTCGGGATCAATACGAGGTGAAAATCCGCCACGACGGCCTTTTACGGAGCATGCCCAGTCAAGAGGAACACGCTGAGCTGCATCACATCAAACTGGACAGAGTGCAGGGGTCAACAGCCTACTGACACGGCTGGAAGATCAATGCAGGGCTCAACACCATTGTGGTGTACACACCGGTTACCATGGCGTTCTGTATGGGGTGGTGTACACACCAGTTACCATGGCGTTCTGTACGTGGTGGTGTACACACCGGTTGCCATGGCGTTCTGTATGGGGTGGTGTACACACCGGTTGCCGTGGCGTTCTGTATGGGGTGGTGTACACACCGGTTGCCGTGCCGTTCTGTATGGGGTGGTGTACACACCGGTTGCCGTGCCGTTCTGTATGGGGTGGTGTACACACCGGTTACCATGGCGTTCTGTACGTGGTGGTGTACACACTGGTTGCCGTGGCATTCTGTACGGGGTGGTGTACACACTGGTTGCCGTGGCGTTCTGTATGGGGTGGTGTACACACCGGTGTAGCAGATTAATCCCCATCATCACCATTGCCCAAAGGTGACAGAAAAAAAAAAAATACTGTTCTGTAATGAGCAATGAAAAATATTTATTTATTTATATATATTTATTTATTTATTTAAAGGAAACAGAAAGCTCCAGAGAGATGATGAGCTGATAGAAGTGGCTCTAAAATGCCGCGTATGATTATTTCTCCCTGCGGACCGCCAGACCGTTAAACTTAAATCAGCTGACAGGAGCGTTGCAATACTGGAAGAATTATGAGGTGACCGCAAAATAGAGGAGGGGAAAAAGACACGCATAAGATAGGCAGCAAAACAAAAATTGCGATTGATGTATTTTATTTTATTTTTTCTGATAAATTATTTTGGCAGTGGGGAAGGAACACAAGATAGATTCTGTGTACACTCTCCAAAAACCCCGCTGCCAAATTAAAATGTCAAAACTTGGATATTAATCCTTTGAAGAGTAGGTTTTTTGGAATGTTGGTTTTTTTTTTTCTCATTTCTCAGTCAGTGTTCCGGAACTCTTGCCACAGTCACCAGCAGCGATTGTTACATCAGCGTTAGAATGTTCAAATATGAGCTCTGTGCTCACTCATTCTTAATTTTATTCTCAATTCTTAATTTACACCTCAGCGTGAATGTGCCAATGAGCTAATTCGCATCATATGATCTGCGTCTCACACCTTGCAGGGTTAAACTGATGCCAAAGTCACAGTTATTTTTTTCAAACCTGACACCGGGTTACACTCTCTCTGCACATGGTGTGAAACACACATCCACTCCCCGATTTTCAGCCGTCTGCATAGGTGACCGGGCGGGGCTGGCACGGACCTTGGCTGCAGCTGCTGAAGTGGATTAGCAGTGCGCTGAGAGGCTGAGAGATCCGAACGAGGAGATCATTCTCTTTAAACGACGGGCCCGCGTTCGTGATTACGGCCGCCCACTCTCCCCCTGCCGTGGCCCGGGTTTGGGTTTGGAACGGCACACTGACTGCTGCTCCACACCAGCTGCTTCTGGGACTGGAGCGAACACACGCAGGTACACGTGAGGCTACACACGCAGGTACACGTGAGGCTACACGCGCAGGTACACGTGAGGCTACACACGCAGGTACACGTGAGGCTACACGCGCAGGTACACGTGAGGCTACACGCGCAGGTACACGTGAGGCTACACGCGCAGGTACACGTGAGGCTACACGCGCAGGTACACGTGAGGCTACACACGCAGGTACACGTGAGGCTACACGCGCAGGTACACGTGAGGCTACACGCGCAGGTACACGTGAGGCTACACGCGCAGGTACACGTGAGGCTACACGCGCAGGTACACGTGAGGCTACACGCGCAGGTACACGTGAGGCTACACACGCAGGTAGACGTGAGGCTACACACGCAGGTACACGTGAGGCTACACGCGCAGGTACACGTGAGGCTACACGCGCAGGTACACGTGAGGCTACACGCGCAGGTACACGTGAGGCTACACGCGCAGGTACACGTGAGGCTACACGCGCAGGTACACGTGAGGCTACACGCGCAGGTACACGTGAGGCTACACACGCAGGTACACGTGAGGCTACACACGCAGGTACACGTGAGGCTACACACGCAGGTACATGTGAGGCTACACACGCAGGTACACCACACAACACAACACAACACACAACACCACAACACCACACAACATACCACCGCACAGCACAACAATCATCCCCCCGCCCCCCACCTCTAAACAATCCCCCACCAGACCCCCCCACCCCAGTCATACAACACCAGACCCCAGTCATAACCCCCCCCCCCCACGCCAGTCATAAAACACCTGCTTGTGACTTCAGGTTATTTTTTTAATGTGGCAAAAAAGAAAACAGGAATGCATTCTGACAGCATTTTTATATAACAGAATCATTCTAATCTTATTTTGTTAGTGGTTTTCACCTCCGGCAAGAGCAAGCAGAGAAACACATTTGCCACGATCTTGACACCTCCCCACTCCATTAAAAAAACGCTGTTTATTTCTGGTGCTCAACAAAACCTGTTCTGAAGCTCAAACACTTTACTTAAGCAGAACAAAATGAGTGCTTCCATCCTTATCTCAGACCACTTTTATCACCGTTTACTACCCTGCTGTTAAATCCAGCTACGCTTGCGTGCAAATTGAGCTGATCAAGCTGGTCATAAAGCCGGTCGAGCTGGGGTATGAGCAGGTCAAGCCGCGAGTGTTGGTAGCTTGTCTGAGCTGGTCGCTGGTCAAACTATGTGAAGCTGGTCTGAACTGGTCAAACAGACGGACCGTGTTGAGCTGGGAACCGGTCTGAACCGGTCAACCAGCTAAACCATGTCGAGCTGGGAGCTATGCTAATACCACACCACAGAAAACATTTTCCTGTTGTAAGCTTAGGATTTGCATAACTCCTCCTAACGGTTACTGCACTCATGACTGGACGTGGTCACCGCTCATTACCGAATGCTTTATTTAACCCACCGGGGAGCGACTCCGGTCCTGGAGGGCCTGTGTATGTGTGCGTCCAGGTTTTTGCTTCCACCAATTACCCTGGTGAAATGAGCTAATTGGCTGTACACACCAACACAGTGTCGGACGTAGATTAGCTCACAGACGGACCCCTGAATCGTGTCACAGACGGACCCCTGAATCGTGTCACAGACGGACCCCTGAATCGTGTCACAGACGGACCCCTGAAACGTGTCACAGAGGGACCCCTGAAACGTGTCACAGAGGGACCCCTGAAACGTGTCACAGACGGACCCCTGAAACGTGTCACAGACGGACCCCTGAAACGTGGAGGGAGGCAAGAGCAGTCTTGGGCTGCCGTCCACTGGCTTATTAAGAGATAAAATGTCGGATGGCGTGACCGTGTGGCCTAATGAAGTCATTAAGCCCGGGGAAGGTTGGCAGGAAAACCAGGAGCGGACACGGCCCCCGGCACTGTGGAAGCCACTCCGGATGAAACGCCCGTACTTTGTGCAAAGTGTAATTCCGGTGATCGTTACCGTACTTTTTGTTTTTCATCCTTATTGGAGGCATTAAAACGAGCCGTGGCCGGCAGCCAGACGCCCGTCAGATCGGTGCCCGCCTGGCGCCCGGCCCAGAGTATCGACACGCTGAGCGCTCCGGATCCGGAGATCCGCTCGACTCGTGCCGTGATCTTACACCTCCTTCTTCCTTTCCTAGCCTCCTTTCCTTGCTCCTAGCTCCACCCATCGGGGGGGGGGGGGGGGGGTTAAGGTAAAGGAAAGATAGGGAGGAAAGATTTTTTTTTGTTGTTGTTCATAAATTTACATTTCCACTTTTTTTATGAAACTGGTTGTGCATCTCCACTACGTTGTGGCTGTGGTTGTCTAGTTGTAGTGGCTCAACGAGTTTGGGACACCCGCGTGTCCCACTTCATCACCCCCCCCCCCCCCCCCCCCCTCCGCCCCCCACCACCAACCCCCAACCTCCATCCCCCCACCCTCTGTCTGTTTTAATTCTGTCTCGCTCAGACGTCTACGCCGCGCTCCGTCCCACTATTAATTTTACCGCTGACAAGACCGCGGGGCATTCCAGACAGCTGGCAGGCCGTGTACTATCTTCAGGACAGAAATGTATTTTAAAAAAAGACCGTAATTCCTCCACAGATCACCCGACGTGGATGTAAATACCCTCAAATTAAAGCTGACAGTCTGCAGCTTAAACTTGAATCGTATTCATTGTTTTATTTCGAAGTCGAATGTGCGGGAGCACAGAGCCGAAACAACCGAAACGTATCTGACTGTCCGCAAAAAAAAAAAGCCGCTGCATTTAACCGTCCGCACACACAGAATGACACCCTCCCCAAAAGTCAAGATGAAATAGTTAACTGGGTGATGATGTGTTAGCGCAGTTAATCGGCGAGGGAGCCGTTTCTATAATAAACGTGCTGTGGTTATCACATGTGACAGCGCAGGGAGTCCGGAGGAAACTCCCCCGAGAGCCGTGCCCCCAACGCCCGCAGAAATATCCAAGCCCCCGCTCCCCTTCCCCCAGGACACACGATAACCTGCCCGCCCGGCGCCATCGGGACTCCATCTGCACACGCTCCACTGCCGTCAGTCAAACGCAATCCACTTAACCCCACAGAAGCGCATAAAAGATTTAAACAGTTTTGCTGTTGTGCGTGTGATCGGTTATTAAGCGCTCGCTTTGCTTTATTTATGTAGCTGAATAATTACCCGTGTGACTGGACGGTATTACTGATTTGTGACGGGATACAATCGTCATTCAACAGTTTCCTGTCATCTCGGGCCCCGCCTTGGAGCTTCCAGGGGCCCCAATTGGGACCGACCCCCGACCCCGCCCTCCCCGGCTGAGAGCCACTGCTCCAGAGATTTTCAATATAAGCGAGCCCCCAGGGATCTGTGGGATTGCACTGAATGACAACGTGATTGGACGAGGAGCCCCTGCAGGGCGGCTGATTGGCCCACTCCCTCATTAGGTTGCGCCTCTTTAAGGCTTCCCCCCCATGGGGCCCGTTGTCTGCAGATGATGGTTCCTACCGTGCCACATGCCTGCTACTCCCCCCGTCAGGGTTAATGCGTCTGAAACCCACGCTAGGACAGAACGGCGTTTCAGGAAACGCTCTTATCCAGAGCGACACGCACTACCCAGCCTACACGCTATTGAATTCAGTTCAGTTTTCACAGAGACGCTGTCACACAGACGCTGCGCAGAGGAGATGGAGGCAAAAAAAAAAAAATAGGTAAAAAACCGGGCCTGAAAAGCAAGCAGTTGAACAAGAACACGAGAAGAAGGAATCTCAGGAGGACCCCGGAGGATAATTAATTTATACAGCCGGACATTTCCTGAAGCGACTGAGGTTAAGTACACCCCACGCAGGGGAGCAATGGCCCTGCTGTATGCCATGTTGTATGAGTTATAAAACATAAAAAACCCTCTTATATAAGCCCAGCGCACCTAACTGTCACTCTTACACTGCTGCCTCTGCGCTGTGCGGAAGAGGAGGAAGAGAAACGCAAATGTAATGCTTTTTAAATATCCATCCATTCCATCCATTATCCTAACCCGCTTATCCTGAACAGGGTCGCAGGGGGGCTGGAGCCTATCCCAGCATACATTTGGCGAAAGGCAGGAATACACCCTGGACAGGTCGCCAGTCCATCGCAGGGCACACACACCATTCACTCACACACTCATACCTACGGGCAATTTAGACTCTCCAATCAGCCTGACCTGCATGTCTTTGGACTGTGAGAGGAAACCCACGCAGACCCTGGGAAAACTCCACACAGAGAGGCCCCGGCCGACGGGGATTCGAACCCAGGACCTCCTTGCTGTGAGGCGCTTTTTAAATATATATACATTTATGTATTCCGAAACAATGCCAGAGATGGTGTTTTTTCCAATTCCGTCAATTAAGCATGAGCGTTAGCTCAGGAGTCAAAGAGTTGCAGGTTCAAACCCTGGTCTTCTGGGAAAAAGTGTCTGAGTGTCCCTGAGCAAGACCCTGAACCCCTAATTGCTCCCGGCGAGCTGGTTGGCACCTTGCAGGGCAAGCCTTTCCCTGTGGGCGTGTGTGATGTTTACATAACTATGTCAATCTTAGCTCGTATTTTAGCCTCATATTTCCAATCTTGGTTCTATTACTTTTGGGGGTTTTCTTTGCTAAATAAGACAAAAGATTGCCGATGAGGAGAGAAAAGTTTGACTTGTTTCAAGATTTTGCCAATGGGGTGAGCGCTTTTCACAGAGGACCGTCACAAAGACACTCACGGAAGACGGTAACAGAAGGGCAAAAAAGAAAAGGGCAAACCCCATGCCACAACCCCAAAATAGCTTCGGAAGTAAAAAAACTCCCCATTGGGGAGAAAAACCATCAAACAACGGAAAGAAACCTGTTAAGACTGATATTCTTTTACAGTACAAAGCCACTTCCTCTCCGGCATTCCCATCAGTGTGTGTGTGTGTGTGTGTGTGTGTGCATGTGAGTGTATGTGTGTGTGAGTGTGCATCTGTCGGTGTATGCGTGTATCCATCTGTGTGTGTGTGTGCGTGCATCTGCCTGTCTCTCTGCCTGTCTGTGTGTGTCTATCTATCAGTCTGTGTGTGCATCTTTTGTTGTGTGTGTGTGTGTGCATATATGTTTGTGTGGTTGTGTGTCTGTCTGTGTGTGTGCACATCTGTCTGTCTGTGTGTGTCTGTCTGTGTGTGTATTTGTGTGTTTGTGTGAGTGCGTGTATGTGTACGTATCTGTCTGTCTGTATCTGTGTGTACATGTCTGTCTGTCTGTCTGTCTGTCTGTATCTGTGTGTACGTGTCTGTGTGTGTGTGTGTGCATCTGTGGAGCGGTGGATTACGCCCAGCGCAGTGACCTCTGCCTCCGCGCGTACGCAGCGGATTAATGAGCCTTTCGCATCGGCGGCTAATCAGGCCCTCCCCGCCACTGACACCGCTGTGGGCGTGACTAATGGGGCTTAGCCAATCAAAGCCCAGCGTTCATCTGCAGAGACAAGATGGCTTTTCGTTCCTTTTCTTCTTTTTTTTTTTTTTTTGGCAAACCTCCTCGCCCAATCACAGTTTAGGGGGCATGAGACGGGGTCCCTCTTGAGACTGTGGTGGCCTGGCAGGCAGACCGCGGGTAACCACGGAGACCATTGAACGGGAGACGCTCGGTCTAGTATTAAACGCAGAGAGACCGGCGCATTGGACCCAGTGGCTCAGTCTCCGACCGACGCCAAGCGGCCGGGTGGCTCTTTGTGCTCCGGTCTGAGAGCCCGACCCAAAGCCGAACATTCAGTACATTTCAAATCACTACATCCTGAAACACTGCCGCAGGTCCTGAAGATTTTTTTTTTTTTTTTTCAAAGAACTGAAAATGTAACCTTTTGTTCTGAATACTGATAAGACGTGTCTTGCTTTTAAAGCTTTTAGCGCTCTGCACAATTTTTTTTTTAACGGTGTCACAAAAACAAAAAAAAAAAGGTTTAAAAGTATTTCAGACAAAGTACTTCACCTGAACTCCTGGCACCTCCTGTCGCAAGATGGCCGCTGTGACACTGGTGGCAAATGAAGTAGAGTCACCCCCCCCCTCTTCCCCCCTCCCTTTAACTGTAAAGTGCTTTGAGATAGCGGGGCACAAAAGCACGCCATTTAAATTCAGTCGCTCGTTTGGCCGCTCGGCGGAGCGATCCGCAGTGTCAGGAGTCATTAGGTGCATTTAAACTACATTTCCCATCAGAGTAAAGCATTAGATGCATTTAAACTACGTTTCCCATCAGAGTGGAGAATTCTCCCGCGTGACTGAGCACAATGTACTTGTCTGAAACTCTCAGCAGCGCCCTACGCTCTCTCTCTCTCTCTCTCTCTCTCTCTCTCTCTCTCTCTCGGAGAAAAGCTTTTCTCCCGTTTAATGCGGCTACTTGTACGGTATTACGTCCTTAGATTTTATTGCCACCCTAAACGGGCACTGCAATCAATGCAAAACGATCCCCAGAGTTCCACTCTGATGTGGCGGCTGGATTCTCGCCAGGCCGTTGCTGTTTCGTGAGTGGATAACGGACTGAAAAAAAAGGCAATTAACTTGTTTATTATCGCCGTACGCGCCATTATTGCCGGTCCGGGCGATGTTTGCGCTGAAAACCGAATTACACTGGGTAAGCAGTTGCTAATTGAGATTGTTAATGCTATTAAGAGTGAGGAAAAAAGAAATAAAATAACCGCCGAAAAATTGCGCGGAGTGGGGGTTGGGCGGAAGGCTAGATTAATTGTGCGCAGTATGCATAATCATGGTTATTATTGTTCGCAATTAATTTGCAAATATTTGTCAGCCGCATTACAATGGCAACAAAGCGCACCCTAATGCAATCTTAGCCCTATTTCTTAAGTAATTTGCTGATAATCACTATGAAAAATGTTTTATTAAATAAAATGTTTTTTTTTTCTCCTTGCGGTAATGGAGTGGCAGTTCCCGGGCCTGATGAACTGTATTTGTATCGCGCTTTTTCAGACTCTGCAACAAAGATTGGCTGGAAACGGGCCTTCATAAGCACTACATAGCACATGCATAAGCACTACATAAGCATTCGTAAGCACTCATGTCAATAACCGCTGATGGTGTGGTATGTCAACATTGATTCAGCAAGTGACATCACCATGACATACCAAATGAACTGACTCAAGATTTTTTATGACGGATATTGACATACTCTTAAGTGCTTATGCGTGTGCTATGTAGTGCTTCTGAAGGAGCTGTTTAGCCCTTCAAATAAAGTGTAGCCCATAATTGTATTGATCTAACAGAGCAAAATGGGCAGGGCGTGTTAGGGTCAGAAGTACTGCAGGCGTATTCGGTGTGTAAAACAGGCAGAATGATGTGACTGTTTGGCTCTATAACGGGTCGACAACCTTGCACCTGGAGGGCCAGAGTCAGTCCTGCATGTTGCTCTATCCTACCCTATAACTGGATTAACTTTAACTGACCGGCTTTACTGAACGCAGGAGTCCATGGGCTGGTGCCCTGGTGGCGCTCAGCGTTTCAGCGTTCAGAATATTCAGCCTCAGACTTTTAATCATCCGCCAGACTCTTGTGATGGAGCTCAGATGGAGCAGAAACCAGGACCGGCTCTGGCACTCCAGGAGCCGGGGCTGCCTAGCCTACATCTGCTCTGGATACTGCCACGAAAAAGGGATTTGTTCGACTCACTTTTACATGAGTCACACGAACACGGCACTAATTATCTCGAGCGAGTTTCTCGTGTGGCCGCGTCAGATGCAAGCACCTCACCACTGACATGAGAGAGAGAGAGAGAGAGGGAGAGAGAGGAGAGATGGAGGGAGAGAGAAACAGAGAGGGAGGGGAAGATGACATAGAGAATATGAAAGTGAGTGAGCGAGAGAAAGTTTGCCGATGACATGCTAGTTTCACGGGCCGGGTAATTATGTCGTCGAGCAGCCACGCTCCGACACACAGACAGCGAGTCATCGGCCGTTTAAAAGCCGCGATGCGCTACCTCAGGTCAGGGCTGCCCCGCTGGGCCTCGGCTGCCTGAAGACGGCACTCTGCCTCCGTTCTGAGAAATAAGGAGCAGCTCCGCTTCAGACAGAACACGTCTTTGTTAACGAGTCTCCCCGTGCCAACTCTGCTGCAACAAAAGCACATCTCCTTTTGAAGCAAGTTCTTTTCTTTACTTCCCATTTTTCTGTCTCTCTTCTAAACGCTACGGGCAATTGTAGTCCTGATTCCCTCCGCTTCGATGTCTTCTGTCCGTATGAAAGAGCTCACTCGGGCTACCAGCACTCTGCAACGCTGAAGAGAATCACTGCCAGAATCTTTAACCCTTCACGGGGTGTGTGTGAGGTCACAAACAAGCGATTAGAACGTTCTCAGCGTACTCGACGTTCTAACGCCGATGTCACAGTCGCCACCGGTAATTTTGAAAACAGTGGAGTTCTAGAACACCCACTTAGAACTTTGTAGAAAACCCGTTCCGCAAAAGAGCCGCAGAGCCGGCGGTAATGGCTGAAATCAGCGGCTAAATTACCACAGAATGCTCTTCTCTGAATGTTGATCATCTGCTGTCTGCGTCATCGGCTGCTGCCCCTCTGACCCGCGTTGCCAACGCAGAGGAGAGCGCGTACGCTGCATGCATGTACATTTGATGAGCGATCCAGGAAGTGTGGCAAGAGCAGAGGGACCACAGAGAACACAATCACACAGACGAGTGACATTGAGCTGAGAGTGTCCTTCAGTTCATCCTTACTGTGAGTGTGTGTGTGTGTGTGTGTGTGTGAGAGAGAGTGTGTGTGCGTGTGAGTGTGCGTGTGAGTGCATGTGTGTGTGTGTGAGTGTGCGTGCGTGAGAGAGTATGTGTGTGCTTGTGTGAGTGCATGTGTGTGTGTGTATGAGTGTGTGTGCGTGCGTGCATGTGTGTGTGCGTGAGTGTGTGTGTGCGTGTGTGTGTGTGTGTGAGAGAGTATGTGTGTGCTTGTGTGAGTGCATGTGTGTGTGTGTGAGCGTGTGTATGAGTGTGTGTGTGTGCGTGTGTGTGTATGAGTGTGTGTGTATGAGTGTATGCGTGAGAGTGTGTGGATGAGTGTGTGAGTGTGTGTATGAGTGTGTCTGTGAGAGTGTGTGTGTATGTGTGTGTGTGAGTACACTTTAAACTCTGCATGGAATGTGCTCCCCATCGTGCCAGTACAGAAGGAGAAGGTGGGAGAAAGAGAGGGAGAGGGGGAAAGGGATGGTGGGGGGCAGGCTGGATGAGACAGGACGGGGGGATGAAGAAGAGTGGGAGAAAGGAGGGGGGGTGACAGACAGGATTAAAAACAGGAATCTGGAGGAAGGAGACAGGAGAGGGACAACAAGAGAGGGATGAAAGGAAAGAGAGGGGGAAGAGGGGGAGCGAGGGAGGGAGAAGAGAGGGGGGAAGAGGGGGAGAGAAGAAGAGAGGGGGAGAGAAGAAGAGAGGGAGAGAGTAGGGGAGAGAGGGTTGTTAGTTATTGTTACTATTTATTGTCATTTACATCGTTTTTTTTAATACACTGCCATGTATCTAACAAGCTTTGGCAATAAAAATGTACAAATGTGTCATGCCAATAAAGAATATTGAATTGAATTGAGAAGGAGTGGGAGAGAGAGAGAGAGAGAGAGAGAGAGAGGGGGAGCGAGTGGGTGAGAGAGGGAGCGAGTGAGAGAGAGAGAGAGGGGTAGAGAGTGGGTGAGAGAGAGAATGAGTGGGACAGAGAGAGAGAAGATGTGCAGAAAGGGAGCGCTGAGCTCCCTCTCATGACGAGCACTACGGGGGTGAGTGAGAGGACAGTGGAGGAGGCGGGGAGCCGGTCAGGAGGAGAAGATAAAAAGCAGTGTGAAGAAAACAGGTGAGAAGAGGAGGCAGGAGCTGGGAACGGATAGAGAAATGAGTGATGGGGAAGAGCCCGGGGGGACTCAGACGCAGACAGGCCGTGTCTTCTGGCTGTGATTTAACAGTTGCAGTAGCAACAGGAACAGTGCCATCCCCTCGACCACATCCCCCCCCAAATCAGCAGCTCCCCAGACGTCCCGGCAGTGGCGCCCTCTCACCACTAGGTGGCCCCAGAGGCGGCGCGCGGCGCCCCGGCTGCCGCGGCTCCTCGGAGATTGATGGCGTCTCTTTCTGGCACGAACGACGAGCGGCTTTTTCCATCACTGCCCTGCTTAAGCGGGTGAATTATCGTCCGCGAGGGCGGAGGGAAGAGTCTGCTGTCTACCCCGAAAAGCGAGGGATCAATCCATCAGCGGAAGAGATGAAGAGAGGGGGATGAGTGATAGGGAGGAGAGGAACGGGGCCCCGCTCCCGCTTCGGAAATAGCGGCACGGCGGATTTCAAACGGATTTCGGGAGGGTAATGTTTCTGAGCGCTGAATAATTCATCTGAGCGGAGCGCTTCCACGCGCAGGGGCAGGGACCACAGACAGTGAGCAACGTGCTCTTCTGAGTCACATGACACATTTATCACACCCCAAATAACTGTGCAGTACGGGCGCAAAGTACCTCTCACACAGAGAGAGAGGGAGAGAGAGAAAGGGGGATAGAGGGAGGGAGAGAGAGAAATAGCAAGAAAGAGGGGGATAGAGAGAGACAGAGAGAGCAACAGCAAGAAAGAGGGGGATAGAGTAATAAGTTTGACCATAAGCCATATAATATTATTAGTAGTGTTATTGCTACTAGTAATATATCCTATCTTTTAATCGTTATGTTTATTGTTGCTATTATGATTGATTGCGCTTTGGCAATATGTATTGCAAAATATGTCAGCCAATAAAGCGTTTTGAATTGAATGGTGAGAGGGAGGGATGGAGAGAGGGAGAGAGAGAGAGGGAGAGACACAGACAGACAATGTGAGATCCTGCAGTCCTTTTGGAACACCATGACCACTAAAAATAGTTACTGTAAAACTGTAAAATCATTATGTAAAATGTTCAATGAAAAATAAAAATATTCTCAAAAAAGTTTTCTATTTCTCACAGCACGATTCACAATAATTAGAATTCCTCTGTGTTTGTTTTTTCAATGCAATTATAAAAATAAAAAAAATTGAAAAGCAATAAGACAAATGAATTTAAAAAAAAAAACTTTTGTGAACGACTGGAACGTAAGAAATGGAATGTCTGCGATTGAGAAAAGGCTGCAGACGTGAGGTCTGTGAGGGTCGTGAATAAACAGCCCTTATTTCCCCTTTAAAACACCACGGGATGGTGAGGCAGAGGGAGGGGCTGGAGGAGGGTGGGGGTGAGGTGCTGTGTTATGAGGGTGTGGGGGGAAGGGGGGTGTGGGGGGGGGTGTAGGGTGTAGGTTAGAGCCCTCTCTCTCTCACCCACACACACACACACACACACACTCTCCCTCTCTCTCTCACACACACACACACACACACACTCTCCCTCTCTCACTCACACACACACCCACACACACACACTCTCCCTCTCACTCACACACACACACACACACACACTCTCCTTCTCTCACTCACACACACTCTCCCTCTCTCACTCACACACACACACACACACACACACTCTCCCTCTCTCACTCACACACACACACACACACACTCTCCTTCTCTCACCCACACACACACACTCTCCCTCTCACTCACACACACACACACACACACACTCTCCCTCTCTCACTCACACACACACACACACACTCTCCCTCTCACTCACTCACACACACACACACTCTCCCTCTCACTCACACACACACACACACACACACACACACACACAGACTCCCCCTCAGTATGAACTGTGCTGATGAAGTGGTGTGAATGCACATACATTAGGCCGCAGAAAGGCCACTGCAGGAGGGAGTTATTCATTCACCCAGTCCTGAGCAGGGTAGGAGGGTTATAGATGAATGTGTGTTTGCTCTGGAGCGGGTAGGGGGCAGGGGCAGGATGAGGTGGGCAGGGTGGGGGGGGGTCGTATGTGAGTTTGTGTGTTTACGGTCGAGTGGGGAGGGGGGGTCGTATGTGTGTTCCTGTGTTTACTGTCCTGGGGCCATCTTTCCGGCAGGGTGCGTTTGAGCACCGGCGAAGCAGAACTAACAGCCCCGCCTCATCGCCCAGCTGAGCCCCCCCCCCCTACCCACCCGCGCTCCGCCCTCCGCCCTCCAATGGCCCACAATGCACTGCACCCGCTTTATCTGTGTCAACGCAGAAGGACCACCCTCAGCTGCACGGCCTGTTCTCCCAGGCTCTACAGCACCGTCTTACCCACTGTTTTAATCTTATAATGACATTTAAAATCACACTCCTTTTCAGACTATACCTTAGTCCTCCCTCCTGATTTACCCCGCCTTCCAATATCCCTCGTGTACACCCTATATTATTTTTTTTAAAATAAATAAATTGCGATGACTATTGAACAGCTCTTCATGCGTGTTGTGCTATTTATGGACTTGTTGAAGAACCTATGCACTTGTAAATCGCGTTGTACTAAAAGCGTCTGCTAAATGACTAAAATGTTAAATGTCAAATACAAAGTATTAGCTTAAGTTACTTTCTGATCGACAAGTCAAATTTACCAACTTGAGTAAAACACTCATCTCATTGGCAATCTTTTTTTTGTTGTTGCAAAAATAAATATAATATATAATAACAAACTGGATAAGACTTCTTTTTCTGTTTTTGGCATGGCATCTTTCACCTTAATACATTTAAAAAATGATCCACTCATAAATGGAACGGAATCCTATGGTGGAGTGTAAAGAAATGTAAAAAAAACCTGTTCCTTCCCCC
>NC_083764.1:64483193-64493193 GCF_963514075.1 Conger conger | reverse complement strand
CCCTCCCACAGACACCCTGGAGGCCACGGACGGCCGTGCCTGTGCTTGTTTTTATTCCAGCCAATTAACGCTGCCTTAATTGATTCCAATTACTCACTCAGCCGTATGCATTTAACTGCACTCCAGCACAGAATAGGCAACAGTAAATAACACACCTGATGTTGTATGCATCCCGCTGCAAAAACGGCTGTCTTAACAAGTGTTTTTTGTCTTGTGATAAGACTTAAGATCTTATTTTCTTCTCAAGTAGAAAATATGAGCTTTTGCTTTTTTAGGTGAACTTTCTAGAAATTAGTCAGTATTTCTTAGCTTATTGGCAGTTTTTTGTGTCATTCAGCAAAAACATGAATAAGATCTCAATATAAGACTAAGTCTAAATATAAGATAAGATACTTGTTAAGACTGACTTATTTCTGTTTGAATAACTGAATAACTAATTGCATAATCAACCAGCACACACACGGCCCTCCACAGCACTGTGAGTGTGACAGGAAAATGCGACCCCTTCCCTCAGACATCCTCCAGCCCATTTGATCGTTGAGAACAGTTTTATTTTAAGCATTTTGCTGACGCCAGCGACAACGGTGAGCTCTGTAAGCACATCTGCTTCTGTCACTCAACGTTTCCTGACGAGGTCCAACTCAGGTTCATCCTCAGTGCGTCGTGTCTGGGGGTGTGAGTGTCTGCTGACGCTTCTCATTTATCAGTTTTAAACTTACACACCCATTCAGCACACTTACATGAGATAAAATATTATTATATATTAGGGGCGGCCTGTAGCGTAGTGGTTAAGGTAAATGACTGGGACACGCAAGGTCGGTGGTTCTAATCCCGGTGTAGCCACAAGAAGATCCGCACAGCCATTGGGCCCTTGAGCAAGGCCCTTAACCCTGCATTGCTCCAGGGGAGGATTGTCTCCTGCTTAGTCTAATCAACTGTATGTCGCTCTGGATAAGAGCGTCTGCCAAATGCCATTAATGTAATGTAATGTTACATATTATTATCATCCCAGCTTGTATATTGAGCTGGTCAAGCTGGTCATGAAGCTGGTGTTGGTAGCTTGTCTGAGCTGGTCGCTGGTCAACCAGCTACCAGCTGTTTCAAAATATTGCTTGAGCTGGTCAAACCATGTCGAGCTGGGAGCTGGTCTGAACTGGTCAACCAGCTAAACCACGTGGAGCTGGGAGCAGGTCTGAACTGGTCAACCAGCTAAACCATGTCGAGCTGGGAGCTGGTCAGAACTGGTCAACCAGCTACCGGCTGTTTCAAAACCCAGCTTGAGCAGTGTTTTCAGCAGGGATGTCACATCCTTATTTTCTTACTAACACTGCCTGTGGCACACTGTGGCCGGGGTGTCATAGCCACACCCAGTTTTTGATTGGTCCACCCAAAAATCAGACGCTCCCCGAGATGTCAATCTGCAACCGCCGCCCCCCCACCCCACCCAAAATCTCCCCCCTGGTCCCCTGATCATCGGCACTACTGCTGTTACGAAAGCAGTCCGGTGTGTATGCACTTAGACGAGTTACCCTGGATAACAGCGTCCGTTAAACACCTCCATGCGACTGAATGCCATAGACAGACACCGTGCATGCAAGCCTTCCTTACCGCGTCTACCTCAGCACGGTGTGACCGGGCTTCTCATTGCACCGGAGACAGACTCACAAGTCATCGCCCCACACAGCGTGAGAGGCGTCCATTTTGTGTACGCACACAGTCATAACGGGCTCCTACATATTATTCATATGCTGTTTCATAACTTGTGCATGGGTAATGTTTGGCCCGGTATCCCTGGATGATGCACGGTTATTAAAAGCAACTCCTTTTTTTATTAAAAAAAATAACCTCCCAGGAATACACTGAAACCCTGTCCTGTGTGTGTGTGCGCGCAAGCCTACCATATCACATTTGAGCTCTACATTGGAGAGCGCAGGAGCCCTTTAATTGCGCTTTTTTCCAGACTCTCCCCGGACGGTTGTGCGCTCGACGGAACCCCTCTGGGCGGGCTGTGTACGGTAACTCATTTGAACCAATCGAGCCAAACAAACATTACAGGAAAGAACGGGCAGAGGAGAGTCCGGGTGAGAACATTATTAGAAAAAACATCAGACGCGAAAATTAATTGAGGTGAGACCGGCAGAAAAACAGGCTCACTCGCAAACTGTGGTTTGAGACGCAGCCGCAACACACGGCAACAATCAGGTCACGGTTAGCCGGCGGGTACGATCTGAAGAGGGGATTAAGGTCCGTTGAACGAATAACAAAATAATATAATAATAATAATAATAATAATAATAAAAAGCTATCGCTCGTAGCTGCCGGGTCGTGATGCACGTCGCGTTTCCACGTTGATATACTCGTTAGTCAGGTAGGCTCGCGATCAAGCGATTCAGTCGAGGCTACATAAATAAATGAGATGGAAATGCAAAAAGGTGACCTTCAGTCGGTAAAATACTCAAACGCAAGCTGCGAGGACAACAGGAATGACCTTCTGTGGACCGTATAGAACAGGAATCTCCAGAGATAGCTTATGAACGAGACTGTCAGCGGTGTTCTGCAGCCGAGTCAACTAATTAGATCCATCACGCAGGGACCGTTGAACCTTCACAGTCCGTTGCCATAGCGTCCCAAGGTCAGCTCGTTTCATTCCCTTGCAGGGCAACTTCAAGCTGCTCTTTTTGGAGTTTAGCCTAGTTCTCCCTGAAGATAAACAGGGAAAAACACAAAACACCTGCTAATGTTTACGAGGTGACATTTTAGTGATTGCTAGAGTGGGTACGCTAAATTGCATTAGGACAGACGTCGAGGTTGACCAAACATTTGAATCTTTAATGCGAAATCTTCCTAAATCTTTTATGGATGTTGTCACGAAGATGAATTGCAGAAATCCAAGGAGTGGTCTCCGTTTTATGTAATAAAAAAACATTGTAAGGCATATAAAATATTTCAAAATGTGTTTTGACAGCAACAAAGAGACAGTGGAGGGACATTTTCTCAAATGTACCCTCACAAAAAAGTACAGTCATTTTCTCCTCGGCTACAAATAACTATTTCCCAAAATGAATGATGTACAAATTGATTACATATTGCTGGCCAGGGGAACAATTTGATGTACCTGTAGGGTACAGCACCAGTGACATGCACTTCTGCCTTCTTCTGCACTTTTTGTCCCCTTATGTCTGAGAGTGTCATGGACTCAGTGTTCCAGCAGAAAGCCCAATTTGCTGACGCGGTTATGTCCTGGTATTTCACATCCGCTCCCCTCGTTCAGCGCTGGCAGTTCAAAGGCACGGGAAGCGCAATCCCTTCACACTAAATTAGCGAGGGCCGATCCGTGAGTCCCGGTGCCGCGCATATGGTACAACACACTGAACTATATCGATTATGAACCGCTTACGAACTCTGCGTCGTAAACCGGCAGATTACGCATTCTAAACTGCGATCCAAGTTTACTCCTAGTCTGGTGCAGTATCGCGCAGTCTGGCACAGTCTAGCGTAGTGTAATACAGTTTAATGCAGTATAGCCCAGTCTAGCCGAGTATTGCACAGTCAATACCAATCTATCACAGTCTAATGTAGCCAAGCACTGCCTAACCCAGTCTAGCACAGTGTAGTGCAGTCTAACACAGTCTAACCCAGTCTAGCACAGTCTAACTCAGTTTAGTGCAGTCTAACACAGTCTAACCCAGTCTAGCACAGTCTAACTCAGTTTAGTGCAGTCTAACACAGTCTAACCCAGTCTAGCACAGTCTAACTCAGTTTAGTGCAGTCTAACACAGTCTAACCCAGTCTAGTGCATTGTGACGCAGTCCAAAATGCAGTTTGCCGAGGAACAGCGGAGCACAGCTCAATCTAGCACAGCCTGGTGTAGCCCAGCTCAGCACAGCCCAGCACAGACACCACGCACAGGCACCAAATCAGCAGCGAACCTTTCAGCAAAGAGAACACTCCACTTCTAAAAAACAAAAAACAAAAACAGAACAGAAACACTCCACTGGTGCGGAGCGACTCGGGTGAAGTGTGGAGTTAGAAGGGGGGGGGGGCTCCCAGGGGACTCGTGGAGAGACAGGACAAACACGTCTGGCTGGAAGAGTGCGGTGCGAATCACGGTGGGATTAACCCGGCGGTAACGGAGCGGGTGACCTCCAGCGCCGCTTCCCCTGACCTCTCTCCCGCGAAAGCGCTAAACCGCTAAACCCAGCGCGCGGCCGGAGCGGCGGAGTGGTTTTCTGCCGGGCGGCGGGTTTTTAAACCAAATGAAATGGCGAGGAGGGTGACTGATGAGGTGAGCTTTCCCGCGGGGAACTGTGGGAAATACACACACACACACACACACACACACATACCTACACACACACACTCACACTCACACACACACCCACCCACCCACCCACACACACACACACACACACACACATACACACACATCCACACACACTCTCACACACACACACACACACACACACACACACACACACACACTCACACACACACACACACACCCACACACACACACACACACACACACACACACACACACACACACCCACACACACACACATACATACACACACACACACACACACACACACACACACACACACACACACACATACAGCCTGCCTCCCTGGGGGGGGGGTGTATACGACACACTAGAATATGTCAGTGTTAATTCAGTTGTAGCACACTTCATCAGAGTCCACACCAGATGAAAAGGTACTCTATCACTGATGCGTGAGAGTGGATTTCACTAAGATTTCTCCTTGAGTGGGGGAGAAGACAGGAGAGGGAGAAGAGAGGAGGGGAGAGGACAGAAGAAGAGAGGAGGGGAGAGAGGGAGAGAAAAAGGGGAATAGAGGAGAGGGTTTAGCATGCAGTCTCCTCGCTGTGCCAAGCCCAGTTAATTAGGCTGCAATTGCAAGAGGCAAGTGAGAACACAAGCGTACACACACACACGTGCAAACATACATACACACACATGCACACACAAACACATGCATACACACATGCACGCACATACACATGCATACACACACGCGTGCACGCACATACACATAGAAGCATACAGACACACGTGTACACACATACATACACACACGTGCACGCACAAACACGCATACACACACGCACAAACAGGCATGCACATACACACACATACACACACATAAAAACACACACACAGAAGCATACACACACGCACACACACCCAAAATCAAAACAACCTCTTCCACTGGTGACTGCTGAGCGCTGTAATTACAATACGACCGAAAAACACCCCGAAACCCACGCAAACACACCCTCCTGTCACCCCAACACAAACCTCAACACTGCACACACACACACACACACACACACACACACACACCCTCCTGTCACCCCAACACAAACCTCAACACTGCACACACACACACACACCCTCCTGTCACCCCAACACAAACCTCAACACTGCACACACACACACACACCCTCCTGTCACCCCAACACAAACCTCAACACTGCACACACACACACACACACACACACACACACCCTCCTGTCACCCCAACACAAACCTCAACACTGCACACACACACACACACACACACACACACACCCTCCTGTCACCCCAACACAAACCTCAACACTGCACACACACACACACCCTCCTGTCACCCCAACACAAACCTCAACACTGCACACACACACACACACCCTCCTGTCACCCCAACACAAACCTCAACACTGCACACACACACACACACACACACACACACACACACACACACACACCCTCCTGTCACCCCAACACAAACCTCAACACTGCACACACGCACAAACTCACAACCTACCACCTCCAACTAACACAGTGAAGTTAGTAAACAAACAAAAACAAACACGACAGGGGTTTGTTTTGAGAGCCAATGGTGACGACGACTCACAGACAGCGCAAACCCCAGACAGCCCCCCCCCCCCCGTCCGAGAATCTGCCCCCGGCAGGATGGGGTACCCCCCCACCATCAGAGTGTAGGGGTACCCCCCCCCCCCCCCCCCCAGCAGAGCCCCAGCGCACTGACAGACACGTGTGTGTGTGTGTGAGTGTGTGTGAGAGTGTGTTAGACACCTACGCAGGCTTCCGCCTCATCCTCTCGGAGGAACTCTACGGGGCAGCCTGTAGCCTAGCGGCTAACGCACATGCCCGGGACCCCGGAAGGTCGGCGGTTCGATGCCCGGCGTGACCGCAATAAGATCAGTGCAGCTGCTGGACCCCTTGAGCAAGGCCCTGCACCCCGCACTGCTCCAGGGGAGGACTGTCTCCGGCTTGGTCTAACCAACTGTAAGTGGCTTTGCACACGAGCGTCAGCTGAAATGACGGTAGTGTGACGTGGCGGAAGTTCACTGACCCGTGACCGCAGCGCTGGCTCTCCGTCCTCATCAGTGCGTCCGTCCGTCTGTCCGCCGTCTGTCTCCCGTCTGTCCGTCCGTCTGTCTCCCGGACTCCCCGGAATCTTCTCTGAGTGCCGCGTGGCCCGAACGTCTTCACATCCGCCCCCGAGTCTCAGCTCAGGACTCTTTATCTGTCCGTCTCCCTCCCTCTCTCTCTCTCTCCCTCCCTCTCCCTGTCTCTCTCCCTCCTCCCTCTCGCTCTCCCTCCCCTCCCCTTTTTCAAAAAGATATATCTTTGTCCTTTTTTTTCGAGCAATGCGCCCCCTCCTCCTCCTCCTCCCCCCCTGGTGGAGGACTAGAGAGGCGCCAGCGCGGTGCTGCGAGCGGGAGGTCCTGGCGGCTGCGCGGGTTTGGCGGGATGTCGGGAGAGCGTTCCGTGTGCCGCGCGCTTCCGAGCGTTCGGCTACTCCGTCTGGAGCTCCGTACGGCTGTCAGCGCTGCCTCCCTCCCTCTCTCTCTCTCTCTCTCTCTCTCTCTCTCTGCCTCTCTCTCCTTTTCTCTACCCCTGTCTCTCTCTCCCTCTCTCTGTCTGTGTCTCTCTCTCTCTCTCTCTCTCTCTCTCTCTCTCTCTCTCTCTCTCTGCCTCTCTCTCCTTTTCTCTACCCCTGTCTCTCTCTCCCTCTCTCTGTCTGTGTCTCTCTCTCTCTCTCTCTCCCTCTCTCTCTCTCTCTCTCTCTCTCCCTCTCTCTCTCTGCCTCTCTCTCCTTTTCTCTACCCCTGTCTCTCTCTCCCTCTCTCTGTCTGTGTCTCTCTCTCTCTCTCTCTCCCTCTCTCTGTCTGTGTCTCTCTCTCTCTCTCTCTCCCTCTCTCTGTCTGTGTCTCTCTCTCTCTCTCACGCTGCTGCTTTGACTCCTCAGCCTTACAACTCCCTCTGTTGACAGGCAAAAGGCTTAAGGGACCGTCTCACAAGTGCACGCGGAGAGCAGAAGCATGGAAGCCAGGGGGCGGGGGGCTGTTTTGTGACTGATGGCTTTGGTTGACCAAGTGTGACCTTTTTAGACCCAGGCAAGGTAGTGTGGGGGGGGGAGAGCTTCAGAGCTCCAAACCCGGAGCTTCAGAGCTCCAAACCCGGAGCTTCAGAGCTCCAAACCTGGAGCTTCAGAGGTCCAAACCCAGAGCTTCTGAGCTCTAAACCCAGAGCTTCAGAGCTCCAAACCCAGAGCTTCAGAGCTCCAAACCCAGAGCTTCAGAGCTCCAAACCCAGAGCTTCAGAGCTCCAAACCCAGAGCTTCAGAGGTCCAAACACACACACTTGTCCTGTATGTGAGAAGCAGAGGCCGAGAGGTCTTACTTTCTTTAATCAAACCTACAACAAAACACACTCTCTCTCTCTCTCTCTCTCTCTCTCTCTCTCACACACACACACACTCACACACACACACACACACACACACACACACTCTCTTTCTCTCTCTCTCACACACACACACATTCACACACACACACACACTCACTCTCACACACATTCACACACACACACACACACTCTCTCTCACACACACACACACACACACACACACACACACACACACTCTCTCACACACACACACACACACACACGCCACACATACACACACACACACACATACACACACACACACACACACATACACACACACACACACACTCTCTCTCACACACACACACACACACACACACACACACACACACACACACATCCTCCCACACAAACCATCAGAGAGGCAACATTAATATGAAAAAAATGAGAGTGACAGAGAGAGAGCTGGATAGAGAGAAAGAGGGAGAGAGAAATGATGAATGACATTCATGTTTTACTTTTCCATACTGTTATATGTATGTATGTTTCATGTTCGCTTTGGCAATATGTCCTCATGCATGTCCTGCCAATAAAGCACATTGAACTGAATTGAAATTGAATGCCAGCGAAGGAGAGAGAGAGAATTACGGACAGAGAGAGAGAATGATGGACAGAGAGAATGAAGGAGAGAGAGAGAGAATTACGGACAGAGAGAGAGAATGATGTACAGAGAGAATGAAGGCGAGTGAGAGAGAATTACGGACAGAGAGAGAGAATGATGGACAGAGAGAATGAAGGAGAGAGAGAGAGAATTACGGACAGAGAGAGAGAATGATGGACAGAGAGAATGAAGGAGAGAGAGAATTACGGACAGAGAGTGAATGATGGACAGAGAGAGAGAATGATGGACAGAGAGAATGAAGGAGAGAGAATGAAGGAGAGAGAATGGTGGACAGAGAATGAAGGACAGAGAGAGAATGAAGGAGAGAGAATGATGGACAGAGAAGGAAGGACAGAGAGAATGAAGGAGAGAGAATGATGGACAGAGAGAATGAAGGAGAGAGAGAATTACGGACAGAGAGTGAATGATGGACAGAGAGAGAGAATGATGGACAGAGAGAATGAAGGAGAGAGAATGAAGGAGAGAGAATGGTGGACAGAGAATGAAGGACAGAGAGAGAATGAAGGAGAGAGAATGATGGACAGAGAAGGAAGGACAGAGAGAATGAAGGAGAGAGAATGATGGACAGAGAGAATGAAGGAGAGAGAATTACGGACAGAGAGTGAATGATGGACAGAGAGAGAGAATGATGGACAGAGAGAATGAAGGAGAGAGAATGAAGGAGAGAGAATGGTGGACAGAGAATGAAGGACAGAGAGAGAATGAAGGAGAGAGAATGATGGACAGAGAAGGAAGGACAGAGAGAATGAAGGAGAGAGAATGATGGACAGAGAATGAAGGACAGAGAGAATGAAGGAGAGAGAGAATGAAGGAGAGATAGAGAGCCTTATATTATAGAAGCTTGTCGTTCAGGCGACTCCTCCGCCCCCAAAAATACCGCCGCTGTCATTTCCGCCAGCCGACCCCGGGGGTCACCGGCACGACCTCCGACCCCGATGATGTCACCGGCCCCAGGTACTGCACAGACCACCTACCCCTGCCCTCCTCCCATTTCAGCCTCAAATAGATAAACACCCCCCCCCCATCCTGAGCTCATCTGCCCCCCCATCCTGAGCTCATCTGCCCCCCCATCCTGATCTGCCCCCCCATCCTGAGCTCATCTGCCCCCCCATCCTGAGCTCATCTGCCCCACACACCCCCCTCTCCCCCCCCCACCCCGCTCACAGCAGCTCCAATGAGACGCTCACCGATTGATCAGCAGAGACAAGTGCATTAGCGCGTCCGCGACTGTTTTAATGTGACGCTTTATCAGGTGGAACAGCCGGCAACGTGAGTGGCTTTTAAACCAGATACGCACAGGAGCGGGGGAGCGGGGGAGCTGGGGGGGGGGGGGGGTAATTTAGGGGGGGGGCGAGGGTAGAAGAAAAGGCAAGAAAGGAGACAAACGCTGTGTCGCGGTTTCTCTCTTCATCCGTGTCTCGCTCCCCCTCTCACTCTCCCTCTCTCTCTCTCATCCTCTATCTCTCTCTCCCTCTCTCTCTCCCTCTCTCACTCTCCCTCTCTCTCTCTCATCCTCTATCTCTCTCTCCCTCTCTCTCTCCCTCTCTCACTCTCCCTCCCTCTCTCTCCCTCTCTCTCTCACTCCCCCTCTCTCATCCTCTATCTCTCTCTCCCTC
>NC_083764.1:64470693-64473193 GCF_963514075.1 Conger conger | reverse complement strand
AATGTCAGAATGGGAAAGAAATGTGATCTAAGTGACTTTGACCATGGAATTATTGTCGTGCCAGACAGGGTGGTTTGAGTATCTCAGTAACTGCTGATCTTCTGGGATTTTCACGCACAACAGTCTCTAGAGTCTAGAGTTTCTGAACACACAACACGTTAAACCTTTAAGTGGATAGGCTACAGCAGCAGAAGACCAATAAGTAAAAAAGTGTAATAAATACCTAATATAATGAGAATAATGTACACCCTTCACAGGACATGGCATACTGGCAGTAGAAACTCAAGAGCAGGCTTGCTGCTGTAGATACTATCTACATTCTGGGAAAACTAGCCCTCGGTGCACTTTAATGGTAGGAAAATGGATTGTGGGGCTTTCTGGCCTGTTCTGTCATGTTTATTCAATTTTAACATTTGGATATGGAACATATGTTCATAATGCTATGGATATATGATATTGGAAATGCTGTTATAGTTTTTTAAATTTTTTTATTTGATTTGTTCCCCAACAGAACGAAATTATTTTTCCACTTTCGAGTTTGCGGTTCCCTTTCAAAGGTTTGACGTTTCCAAACTCTGTGACGGCTTTAAGAAGGCTCCGGGGAAAGGCACGCGGCGCGCATATTCGACATCGGGATTTTAAAACACGGGCGGACAAACACCGGCGACTTTGACGATTAATGTGAAGACGCGCGCGCCTTTAATAGGATGCGCGTGATAATGTGTCATCCTTGCGAGTTTTTATGACAGATTGACAATTTTTCCTCCCAGCTAAATGAACGCATGCGTTTATATATAATAAAATAAATCAAGCCGGGCTGGGTATTTTCTTTTTTTTTTCTTTTTTTTGCGCAGTGCCGTTTAAAAAAAAAATTTTTTTATACCGTGCTGAAATGAGAACCAGGCTGGGCTGGCTGGAGACTCGTCCGTTCACCACCGCGTCCGATGCGAAATAAATCCAATTACAGCCTTATCATGGCTCCACACGAGGACCCCGACCAGCATCCAAGAAAACATCCATCCAGCTCCCACTGACTCTGAGGCACCCTGCAGACAAAAGCCAACATAAACCAACAGTAGTAGTACCTGTAGTAGTACCTTCAGTAGCAGTAGCAGTAGCAGTAGTAGTAGCAGTAGTAGCAGCAGCAGTATTAGTACTAGCAGTAGCAGTAGTAGTAGTAGTAGCAGTAGTAGCAGCAGTAGTAGTAGTAGTAGTAGTAGCAGCAGCAGTAGCAGTAGTAGTAGTAGTAGTAGTAGTAGTAGTAGTAGTAGCAGCAGTAGTAGTAGTAGTAGTAGTAGCAGCAGTAGTAGCAGTAGTAGTAGTAGCAGTAGCAGTAGCAGTAGCAGTAGTAGTAGCAGTAGTAGCAGCAGCAGTATTAGTACTAGCAGTAGCAGTAGTAGTAGCAGTAGCAGTAGTAGTAGTAGTAGTAGCAGCAGTAGTAGTAGTAGTAGTAGTAGCAGCAGTAGTAGCAGTAGTAGTAGTAGTAGTAGTAGTAGTAGCAGCAGCAGTAGTAGTAGTAGTAGTAGCAGCAGTAGTAGTAGTAGCAGTAGTAGCAGTAGTAGTAGTAGTAAGCAGCAGCAGCAGCAGCAGCAGCAGTATTAGTAGTAGCAGTAGTAGTACTAGCAGTATTAGCAGTAGGAAAATATAATATTGAGTGGTAGTAATAGTATAAAGAACAAGAATTCATTTAAATATAAATATATAAATATAAGAAAAATGTGCACAATTGATGTGGCTTTTATCCAGAGCCACTAACAAGGCTGCCAAGGTGAGGGACATGCTATTATCAAACCAAACCAACATGGCAGACTTCAGGCCTCTCCAGCACGGCCATCAGCGCACCTACGCCCGTTTACCCGTAGAACTGAAGACCAGGGTCGCGTTCGTAACCTAAAATGATGAACTGTAATGTAATATGTGTAATATGGCTCCGGACCGTTTACCGCATGACTGATGGCCCGTCAAGCACACAGCACTGTGATATTTATTCCTTAATTAAGTCGCCTTTCTTGGCACATCCGGGCCTCCGTACCGAGGGGCCGGTTTACAGTAAACCTCCCCGCGTATTTACACCATCTGACACAAGGCTCCACCTGCTGCTTCATCTTCATCTTCATCTTCATCAGAAACTCTTGGCAGAAAACAGAGAGCACCCACAAGCTTACCGCTATGCTTCTGTCCTCACCTGTAAAATATAAACTCTTCTTGAATCATTTTATTTATTGAAAACAAAATACTGTTAATCAATAACTGAACAGCCGCCCAAAGGCCTGGCAAGTTGGTTTGTCCCCTGCAGGGAACAGGAGTTTCTGATCTTGATCTCGATAACGATTTATTCTACTGTGCTGAACCCATCACCGCAAGGGACATTGACAAAGTTGGTTTGTCCCCTGCAGGGAACAGGAGTTTCTGATCTTGATCTCGATAACGATTTATTCTACTGTGCTGAACCCATCACCGCAAGGGACATTGACATGCAAGACGCTTGAATAATGTCAAA
>NC_083764.1:64448193-64450693 GCF_963514075.1 Conger conger | reverse complement strand
TCGAACGTGAGGTAAACAGACTCAATTTTGTCCCCTCCCAGCTACCGTACCTGTTACTGCCAGCTCAAAATGGTGGACAGAACCTCCCGAAAGGAATCAGATCGAGGTGAAATATGTTTTGGATTCAAATACTTTTCTATGCTTTAGCGAGCCTAGTCTGGTGCATTTGGAAGCTACGACCTACTCTCAAAACGTGTGAACCCCACTTTCTGGTCCTCTTGGTTGCCTCAACTGCACCAAGCACGACCAATCGAGCACAGAAAAGTATTTGATCTGGGTCTTCAAGGATCCTGAAAGCACAGTAATATTCTCTGGGGATACATTTTCAGAGCAAAAAAGGTCAAAATTGCTGCTGAGGCAATTTCATGCACCTACATGGTACCACCCCACCTTTTTAGGCACTTTACATGCCTGTATTTCTGAGAGTGCACTATTAGTCATTCTTATCAGTACATAATCTAATCATAACAGTGAGTGCCAAATGACTACATTCTTCCATCCATCCATTACAGGGACGCAGGGGGGCTGGAGCCTATCCCAGCATACATTGGGTGAAAGGCAGGAATACACCCTGGACAGGTCGCCAGTCCATCACAGGGCACACACACCATTCACTCACACACTCATACCTATGGGCCAATCGGCCTAACCTGCATGTCTTTGGACTGTGGGAGGAAACCGGAGTACCCGGAGGAAACCCACACGAACACGGGGAGAAGAGCAGTGCTGCCCACTGCACCATCCGTGCCGCCCAAATGACAACAGCGTAACGCTAATCTTTTCACGCGGACGTCACCAGTCTCGCTGCCACGTGGAGACGCACCGGCTTGCGGCCGTCATGGACGCACACACTCTCCCAGATGTCGCAGAGCAGTAATCAAGACCTCATCAGTCGTCAATTAGCCTTACCGTGCTGCTAAAGCACGTGTTGTGAGACGCTATGCGAATAAAACAAAAACAAAAAAAGCACCATTTACCACACACTTTACATTCAAGGGTACATAGAGTGGTATAGTTAACATGAATTGATTGATGCACAAATACGTTAAGCCTGAAATGTACTTTTCATTGTTTAATGTTTAACTACCAACCATGTATTGGTTACATTAGTGTTTATACATCAGCAAACCAAAGGATATACATATAATCAGTTAACCTTCACTTCAAAGACCTTCACTGTTTTTTTTTTTCATTTCAGTATGAATCGGCGGTAATTAATGTAGCTGTCAACACAAATTAATGACGTACACATATATAAACAAAGCTGTTCATATTAATGTATCTGCAGTTAATTACTTAGTTTAAAATGACATTAGTTAAAGGCCCCATATTGTACACATTTCCAGTGATTTATTTCAAGTCCTGATATCCCTAAGAAGATGTTTCTGTGGTTTTAAGTACCAAAAACAATCGCTATCCAGTTTTACATGTCCTTTCTCCAGCGCCTCTCATGAGCTTTACCAAGAACAGGCTGTTTTAGCGACTGTGTCTTTAAGGCCCATTGATACGAGTGAACCTCTGTTCTGATTGGCTGGCTAGTGCTTGGATTTTTTGGTGGGCCGCACTGAAGCAAACGATTCTTTCACTGTGATGTCATAACCTCACCGAAGTCCAAACGGCTCGTTTAAATGCACATTTTCTTCATCCGGATTGCACGCATGGATTTATTCCGGGACTGTGTGTTTTAATACTTTCACAATGTTTTTATTGCACCTTCAACAACTATAATTTCCACAATATGGGACCGTTAATGCCAATTCATGTAACTTTTTAAGATTTTAAAAAGAAAATAAGGGGGAAAAAACAGTAATAAAATAGAGGGAACAGCAGGAGGGTTGGGGCTGGGCCTTTCACAGCAGCTGTGAATCCCGGTGATTAAAAAAACGGAGAAAGTGATTTCATCTCTACCCCAGGAGTCCGGGAGAAATGAGCTATCGATCGCCAGGGTCTGCAGTCCCACTTCCGTATTACTATTTCAACATCATCACACGAGCAGATTAAATACCAGCCTTCCTTTACACTCGTACTGTCTGCTTTCTGAGCTCCGTGTGTGTGTGTGTGTGTTTGTGGGTGTGTGTGTGTGTTTGTGTGGGTATATTTGTTAGTGTTTCTTTGTATGTGTGTATATCTGTGTGTGTACAGTATGAGCGTACAGGTCGGTGTACGGTGTCATTTATGTGTGTGTGTGTGTGTTTGTGCATGAGTGTGGATATATGTGTGTTACGTGAGTGTGTGCACTGTATGTGGATGCATGTGTGCATGCCAGTGTATACATGAATGTGTGTGTGCATGTGTAAGTATGTGCACGTATGTGTGTATATGTATATTTGTATGTGGGTGTGTATGAAAGTGCGTGTATCTGTATGTGAGTGTGTGTAGTGTAGGCGGGCGCATGTGTGCATATCAGTGTGTACAGCGTATGAATGTGTGTGTATGTACGTTTGCACGTGCGTTTGTGTGTCTGTGTGTTTGTGTGCATGTGCCTCAGTGCATGTGTTTG
>NC_083764.1:64400693-64440693 GCF_963514075.1 Conger conger | reverse complement strand
ATGCACTCTGGTAGTGTGAATGTCCATTTCAATCAGCAGCCTGCCTTTTTCCACACACAACAAAACAGCATGTGGCAAAGCCCACACGCTTCCGCCCCAACACTAATTAAAGGTAATTTTAATGAGCGATGGTGTTCATTTAAAGACCAGAATATCATAATTTGAGGGTTAAAACGAGTCTGTTTGATTTTATTACCATACAGAATGACCCTCACCACCACTGCTAACAAGGAGACAGCTGGATAACATAATGAGAACACCATGTCCTCAAGTCGCGCATGTGATGCAACCGCACAGCAATAGACCTATTACATTTTATGATAGCAGAATACACACGCACACACACACACACACGCACAGAGTAGACAATGTTATGCAAGCCCAGGGCTTGTACAGTACAGTATTACTATGTCTGACCTTGAGGAGTCCCCAGTTGATGTTGATGGGGATGGGGATGGGGATGGGTGTATTCATCTGCCGAAGTTCCAGAACACTTGTGACCAGCTTACTGAGGAACTTAACAAAAGATTTTAACTTAAGTGTGGCCTCTTCCATAGAAACAAGGCATGTTTTTCTCAAAGGGCCGATTTAAGTGTCATTAACTCAGGTGGTAAGAGCAGTCGTAAGGTTTCCGGTTCGATCGAAGCGTCCCTGAGCAAGACGTCTAACCCGCATCCATGCCTGGTCATCGCATTGTATGCAACAGTGGGTATGGACGCTCCCCTGTATGGATTCCCTGGTGTGTGGCCAGGTGTGTTGAGCAAATGAAATTCTTCCCACACAGGTATGGCTGTTCCTCAGTGTGAATATTCTGGTGCGCCTTCAGACAATTCAAATCCTCAAAATTCTTCCCACACTGGGAGCAGTGGTATGGACGTCCCTCAGTATAGGTTCGCTGGTGTTTTGTCAGTCGTGACTTGGTTGAGAAGCTCTGACTATCACTCAACTGGGGAAAAAAATTAGTACACCTACAGTATGGGATCACCCACTTTCTCCTTGGTCAGATAAATGACTAAACAGCTTTTTTTCTAGCTGAAAAAAAACAAAGGCTGGAAATATAAAAGCCTGTTCTTTGAGAAAAAGATCAGAAGGGATCTTAACCTGTGTTCTGGTTCCTTGGGGAGACGACTGTAGGGTGATGGGAGGTTTCAAGACAAAGCCTGTTCAAGACAAATAAAGGCACATTATATAGTTGTGTTGGTAGAGAAAGAACAGCAACACCCAGGGCTCTTTCGAATCACTTATTTTTCTAATCTCTTTTGTTTTTCTTGCTCTTTTATCTACCCATAGCTCCAGAGGCTAGGGAAAAATGGCAAGAAAAAGTAATAAGATGGGATAATCGAGAAAATGTGAATTGAGCAAATAGAATGTCCTTGCTCCTTCAAACGTCAGCCCCAAAGCCACGTCAGCTACAGATGTGGGAGATTGGGAGAAGAGGATCCACAGGTCGATACTGTATGTTAAAAAGATACCACACCATGATGAAAACAAAGGAGTTACTTGACAGTGGTACAAGATTGGGAGCAAACCCTGGAGAGGAATAGTTTTAGTTAGTCAAGGAACAGTCTTCACACAAAAAGATGCATCTTCAAGACCACGGTGGAAAACGGGTAGCATCTGAACGGTTCATAGAAGAATGGGGAGGCCATTTGACAATTGTCGTTCCCCCACTGGGAAGCTAGGGTGGAGAAGCTCTCACCACAGTCTCAACGAGCTCCTCAGCATGAACATTTTCGAAGCGCTGGTGAATATTTACTTCCCCTGTGTGAACCAGAGGAGGAGATGGTGGCACAATAACTGAAATATCTATGATTTTAATTCGTCGAATCAGAACTCTTGGCTGTTTCAGGAGGCAGACTGGACACCTTCTCACCTGCCCATTCTGAGTTTACTCCATTCTTCTCAGGTAAAACCCCACGCTAACCCAACAACGGAATTTAGCGCGGGCCAAAGGCATCTGCGTGCGCGTCCTTCCGGTTGTTGCCGAGAGAATGTTAGCAGGGTTAAATAATAATGACCGCTATGCGGAGAGTCTCGATCAGCCAATAAATAAACCATGTTACAAAGACAGTAGTACCACTCTGCCTTCCGCTCTCTACTGGTCCGGGCTGACCAAGAATCTCCACAATAGGGCCAATACATTTACCTTTGTTTTCGGACCCCATTTTAAACTAGAATTTAGAATTTGGTTTTCATCATGCACGAACCTCGGGAGTCGACTCCCTTATATAGCACCATTACCCAATATATGCTCCCGGGATTAGCACTATTGGTGAATCTCAGTTCGGTGGAGAACACAGAGGTTGGGGGTCTAGCCAACCCAATACATGCATTATATTTTGCATAGATAGTCGTGAGCCCAGTCGGTGTGCATTTAGGGGGCTCCTTAAAGCTAACTTTGACAAGAACCGATGTAGAAACGTCCATGGGTTCTCTTCACATCAAATTACAAGAACCATACACCACCAATCCTTTTTTCTGGCCGAACCTGGCTGCCTTTCCCAATTTGGGAACTCCACTAAAGTACCAAGCCACTGGTCTCTGGTCAATATTGTCCCCGAGTATTCAGCCGTAACTTAGGCTGAAAAGGTACAAGATGAATTAGAGTCATGGAGATCATGCAAGTTAAAATCAAGAAGAATTTATGCACAGGCAGGTAGGTCATCAGCTTAGAATACAACAGTCAATCACATAATACAGAAATTAAGGATGCAAATATCGAGTAAATAATCTTACCCAGCCTGCTTCAGCTACACACAGACACAGAACATGCAGTGTGGGAAGTCGATTACGATCTTCCCCGATTGGTTGGTCTCCCTCTCTTTTATCCCAAATCACGTTTAAACCAGGTGGCAGTGCCATAAATTATCCTGGAGGGGAGGTCAAATCTGGAATTTAGACCCCCACCTTTTGGGAAAAAAAACAGATGATTACCAGAGAGGACATGTAGTTTTTCCCTCGAGTTATTGACACTATGGTTTATTAAACTCCATTTGGTATGAAATGCATCTCATCCGATTCCTTGATTTTACCGGATCACATCCATACCAAACAGATTATCCTTATGTCTTATTATGTTGTAGTGCTGATTAATGATGCTTGAAAAGTCTATCATTAATCCAGGAGAGAAGTGAAGAGTAGTGTCCAAATGGGGGCACTGTGAGAGTGTCCTGAGTTTTTCCCATAGGAGGCGACCAGGTGTTGGGTGACGGAGACATTCCAACAAGCTGACCGGTGCACTGAGTGATGACACCAGATGTTAATTATTGCCGCCTTACGCCCACATCGGCGAGTTTAACAGGTTAGATCCTTCCCCTTCTGCTTTTTCTCACTCTCTACCAAGTTATCTATCTCTCACACCATCTTCCCTCTCCTGTTTTCACTCTGCCTCTCCTTACTTTCCTCCTCCTCCTCCTCAATGTCGGATAGTCTCGTTTTTTTCCTCCTCGGTAGACCATTCTTCTCTCTCGATTTTCACAATCAGCTTCTCCTCACATCCCTCGTCTTCCTGCTTCATGTTGGACAGTCTGTCCATTTCCTCCTGGGTCATCTCATATACAGTCTTCCTCTCTCCTGTGTCGTCACTTCTGTCGAGTCCGGTGTAATCTGCGCTTTCGGTCTCAAATTCAACCTTCACGTCTTCAATCGAAGAGGCGGAGCTGTTGGAGTCGGTCAACTTTGCGGAATCCACTCCACCCCCACTGGGCGACTGGGACAGAGAGGTACACTCTTCCACGATGGCAACAGTGTCTAAAAGAGAATAAAAAAATTAATGTTAATGCTACAGATGAGATCTATTTTGAGAAATGGTCAAATTATTGTTTTTATCGTAGATTTTAGTCCTAATTTATATTGTGGCTGAATCTGGTCCACAAACGATACTACACAAACAAGAAAGGGCAATTACTGAATTCATTCATTCATTCTTTATCCTAACCCGCTTATCCTGAACAGGGTCGCTGGAGCCTATCCCAGCATACATGGGGCGAAAGGCAGGAATACACCCTGGACAGGTCGCCAGTCCATCGCAGGGCACACACACCATTCACTCACACACTCATACCTATGGGCAATTTAGAATCTCCAATCAGCCTAACCTGCATGTCTTCGGACTGTGGGAGGAAACCGGAGAACCCGGAGGAAACCCACGCAGACACGGGGAGAACATGCAAACTCCTATTCACCTATTCATTCACACACATACTCATACAGCCAATGGCTGCAAGGTAAAGCACCAACCAGCTCGTTAGGAGCATTTGGGGGTTAGGTGTCTTGCTCAGGGACATTTTGACACGCCCGGGGCTGGACCAAACTGGCAACCCTTTGAATACCAGACGACTGCTGTTACTTCCTGAGCCAATGTCGCCCCTAAAGAAACATACAAGAATGCCAGGGAGAAAAATAAATAAAATGACCAAGGAAACCCAGGGAGAGGAGGAAGGAACCAAGGGTAGAAAAAGGTTATGGCAAACCTAGGTTACACAGTTAGGGGAAATAGTATCGGGAGACGGTTTTAATTGGGATTTTAAATGTAAAGATACTGGTGCATTCAGGGGATGTGTTGGTACTATATTCCAGAGGCACTGAACGACATGTCCCCCAGAGAACATAGTCTGGTTTTGGGGACCACCAGAAGTCTGATGTGGAGAATCAAAGGTGATGCCAAAATTAGAGGCAGTTGTGGAGGGTTTGACTAGGATGCCATCTAAGCGGAGACAGAGGTTGGTGAGTTGTGAGGTCATGGTTTTTGGTCCAGTTAGGAAGATTTCAGATTTGAACAGATCCTTAGGGGACACTGAGTGATGGGCACTGTGGAGGAGTTCTGATTACCTAAGGTTATGAAATGTTTGTCAGTGACATAGGATGAGAATGAGGCAAGAGGAGAATCGGTGGCGACTAAGGGTGTCCAATGCAGCACTGAGGTCAACGGGGAGGAGGAGAGAGGCAAGAGGAGGAGGCAATGTAAAACTGATGAGTTAGGTCTCCGTGCTATGTAGTAGATGGAAGTCAGACTGGAACGGATCAAAAAGCATATTTGTGGACATGCAGTGATACAAAGACTGTCTAAAGGATGGCAAGGTATGGCAGGTTGGAGCTGGGTCTGTCATGGAATTGTTAAGAGGAGGGATCCAGACCAGGTCTTTTCCATATAGGTCTGACCGCAGCGGTTTTTAAGAATAAATGGACAGAGCCGGATTGTTTAAATGAGCGCTGGGGACGGAGACTGGGAAGGCATGCTTTGAGTAGGGAGGTAGGGGCAGAGTCGAGCAGATAACGATGGACGGAACAGTGGTATGGACATTGACCTGCATGGGTTTGACAATGTCTGTTCAGGTGTGAAGAATCGATGAAGTTCTTCCCACACTGGGAGCAGTGGTACGGACGCTCGCCCGTATGGATTCTCTGATGCGTGATCAGGTGTGCCGAGCGGACAAAATTCTTCCCGCACTGAGAGCAGTGGTACGGCCGTTCCCCTGTATGGATTCGCAGGTGGACTGTCAATTCTGGCTTTGATTTAAAGTTCTTCTCACACTGGGAGCAGTGGTATGGACGCTCCCCTGTATGGATTCGCTGGTGTGCACTCAGGTATGAGGAGTTGGTGAAACTCTTCCCACACTGGGAGCAGTGGTACGGACGCTCCCCTGTATGGATTCTCTGATGTGAGATCAGGTGTGCTGGGCGGACAAAATTCTTCCCGCACAGGGAGCAGTGGTATGGGCGCTCCCCTGAATGGATTCGCTGATGGACTGTCAATTCTGACTTTGATTTAAAGTTCTTCCCACACTGGGAGCAGTGGTACGGACGCTCCCCTGTATGGGTTCGCTGGTGTGTGGTCAGGTATGAGGAGTTGGTGAAACTCTTCCCACACTGAGAGCAGTGGTATGGACGTTCCCCTGTATGGGTTCGGTGGTGTATGATCAGGTTAGATGAGTGGAGAAAAGTCTTCCCACACTCGGAGCACTGGAATGGCCACGCTTGCTGGTGTTTTGTCAGTCGTGACTTGGATAGGAAGCTCTTCCCACCCTCGGGGCATTTGTTGGCCCCTGAAGGGCCTGTGTGGGACTGTGTTGGGGTGGGGAGTGTCTCAGGGGCTTCGGAGCACTGAGGTGTTCTGCTGCTGGATGGGTTCTCAGATCCACTTCTTCCAGACACCAGAGTCTCTCTGAGCTCCTCTGGGTGAACCTTTTCCATGTGCTGGTGAAGATTCACTTCCTCCGTGTGAACAAATGGGCAATGGGAACAGGCAAGGACCTCAACAATTTGTCCTGAGGAAAGAGAAGGTGGACATGAAACATTAAGCCTATAGAAAATGGAGAAGCAACACAGCTTTAATGAATATCACTCATCTGGGGAAAAAACAAATGAGTGCACCAACAGTATGTGATCAGCCACCTTTTCCTTGGTCAGATAAATGACTACACAATTTCATCTAGCTGAAAAAGCCAAGGCTGGAAATAGAAATGCCTGTTCTTGGAGAAAATGATCAGAAGGGATCTTAACCTATGTTCTGGTCCCTTGGGGAGATGACAGAAGTGTCATGGGAGGCTTCAAGACAGAGCCTGTTAAAGACAAATAAAGGCACATTATGTACAGATTAATTAGCACCCTTGATAACAAAATGAATAAAACAGGCTGAATTTAGTAAACAACACAGATAATAATCCATATGTTATGTTCAAACATATAGGAGGACTGTAGTTTTATTTCAATACATTTATTCTCATGGTTCAATGTTTTTCATCAAGTAATCTGATTTTTGTCTGAAAGCTAGGGACAGCGATGAGTCCGCCACCCCCACTGCCCTCTCATCCTCCATCTCCTACTCACACACCCCCTGGCCATCCGGCTCATCCTCCTTCTCCTACTCACACATCCCCTGGCCATCCGGCTGTGGAGGTGGCACTGGCTTGTTGATCTCCCCCTCCTGGAAATTCTCTATGTTTCCCTGTCCACTTTTGAATACCACTCTGTCTCAAGTACTACTCAGCTCGTTCCCTGAGGATGACACCCCACTGATCCTGCTTGGGAGATTTCAATATCCACTTGAAAGCCTCCCAGTCTGCTGCCTTCGTACCACTTCTCCACTCCTTTGACCTCTCCCTGAAGCTCTCTCCCCCAACCCACAAGGCTGGAAACGTTCTAGACCTGATCTCTGTGAGGAATTGCTCCTCTTCTTTTTTTTTTTAAAGATTTTTCCCTTTTTCTCCCAATTTGGTAGCCAATTGTACCTCGTCTGATTCAATTGGAGGTAGTCGTATTAGATGTACCGCCCGTACCCCGTCCCTCGGCGGCCCGAATGAGAGCGACACGCCTTCTTCAAGCCGTCTCGTCTCGTGCCCGTTGCCGTGATTCCGAGGCGCCCGAGGTGCTTATTGTGCGGCGATCTAATAACCCTGCCAAGTCCCTCCCTCTGGAGCAGCGAGCCAATTATTGCTGCCCCACGTGAGCCAGCCAAACTTGGCTTTTGGCAGGACCGAGAATCGAACCCCGGTCCCCGGTGTGCAACTGCAGCAAACTGCTTAGCCTGTTGCGCCACCGCGGCTCCCCAAGGAACTGCTCCTCTTCTAACCCCACTATTACCCCTCTACACGTCATGGTCATGTCTGATCACCACTTCATTTCCTTCTCCATCCCCCTTGCTCCCCTGCCTCCCTCCCTTCCTCTCCACTGTTTCTGTCCGCTGTAACCTCCGCTCTCTATCACCCTCCTCACTTGCCCCCAGAGTCACCGCTTCTCTCCCTCCTCTTGAATCCTTCTCCAAACTACCCACTAACTTTGCATCTTCCGCCCTGCTTTCCTCTCTCTCCTCAGCCCTTGACTCTCTCTGTCCTTTTGTCTCCCAGCCTGCTCTATCCGCCCCTCCCAGCCCATGGGTTTCCGACTTTCTACGTTCCTCCAGGCCCAGCCTACGTGCAGCTGAGAGGAAGTGGACTGCCCTTCCTACCAGTCTCTCCTGCCAACATTCTCCGATATCACCACTGCCAAACAAAAATTCATAATTCCACCTCTAACCCTCATCAACAGTTCTCCATTTTCTCCTCAGCACACCCCCACCATCTTAGTCCTCCCTCAATGCTGATGACTTTGCAGTGTTCTTCGACAAGAAGGTCGCAGACATCCGCAGCACCTTCGCGACCACCACCACCCCTGTGCCTGCCCCGTTTCTCCTCTTTCTGTCCCCTTACAGATGCTGATGTGCCTCGCACCTCCTGCTCTCCCACCACCCTCCTATTTATGCCCTGGACCCCATCCCCTCAAACCTCCTTCAGGCAATCACACCTGACATCCTCCCGTTTGTCACCTCCCTTGTTAACTCCTCCTTGTCCTCTGGCTATAGTATTCAATATCGTACTCGGGGTATTCTAGCTGCCAACAGTGGTATGCTAGTCTAAGTTGATGTATTCTTCAAGGGTTCCAATTGTATCTGTATGGTCACGCTAGGACTCGGAACTGTACCTCTTCACACTTGTCCCTGTGTTCGATCTGCACTTTGTTGTATGTCGCTCTGGATAAGAGCATCTGCTAAATGCTGTGCAATGTAATATAGTGCTTGGTTTTGTTTATTGTGCTCAGTTCGGGTCATCTTCATTCCACCCTTCCAATGAGTTTGTTGGTATAGAGGTATGGTTCTTTTTGAGTCTTGGTGACCTAAAGATTCAACCAATCTCTGCCATTCTTAAACTGTGATCCTTGGGTTACTTATGGTCTCCCTCACCATCTTCCTCATCGTCCGTGGGGATAACATGTACCTGCATCCTCACCTGGCAGGTTTGCAAACAGTCTATATATTTCACTTTGTTTGATTTCTATGAATGCCCTTATAGTGCCAAGCGGAATGTTAAACCATTTATGTCTTTTTTTTTTGGATCCATTACAAGACATCTACTAAATTGACGGTCTCTTCTGAATTGACAGTTCGTTGGCTTTTCCCATGCTCATGGATGACAAAGGGGTGTACGGAAGTGATGGAATAACATAATATAGTTCCTTTTGACTGAGATTAACTAAATGGTAAATGGCAGGCATTTATATAGCGCCTTTATCCAAAGCGCTGTACAATTGATGCTTCTCCATTCACCAATTCATACACACACTCACACACCGACGGCGATTGGCTGCTATGCAAGGCCCCGACCAGCTCGTCAGGAGCATTTGGGGGTTAGGTGTCTTGCTCAGGGACACGTCGACACAGCCTGGGCGGGGGATCGAACCAGCAACCCTCCGACTGCCAGACGACTGCTCTTACTGCCTGAGCCATTTGATTTTATTTGCAAGATTGAAACAAGTTTTGAAATATTTAAATAAAAGCATAGTTTTCCAATATGTTTGAACATAACCTATAAATTATGTGTTTTTCTTATGCGTTTTATTTACAGCCTTTTTTCTTAATTTTAAGAAAGTTTTAGTTTCAATAATTCTGAAGCTAACTGTAGTTCTGTATGTTGGTAGAGAAAGAACGACACCCAGTCCAGATCACCACTCTTACCCATTCTCTGATGAATCCAGCAGCTCCTCTCCCTCCCGTTGACCATATTCTGATTTCCAACCATTTTTCTCCAATCTGTGAGTTTGACAGTTTAGATCAGTAATACCGTTCCCCTTCTGTTTTCCCTTGCTTTTTCTTGCTCTTAGTGACAGGGGGGTTAAGCTGTAGCAGTGAAAGTGGACTTGTATAGTTACACAGCTACGTTTCTTTCAGACTAATGGGCAACATTTTAAAACCGCGTTATTTCAATGATTTATTCAGACTGCTAAAATAGTGATCGCTAAACACATTGCGAATTGCCATTAGCTTAATTCCATTGAGGTAGCAAGGGTCTATCTATATTCTGCGGATGTGCCCATATAGAGATGTAATACTCTTTTCTCAAAATAATGAAAAATGAATTAAGCGCAGAATTATTTATTTGGTGAATAGCCGTGGTATAAACGGAATAAACCACTTTAGGGTTGCTTAACGGCCCCGCGCGGCTGGATCACACCTGTATTTCAAAATATAAACCGTTACACAGGTCATAACGTGAATGAACCTGGCTTTTAACATTAACATTAGCGCGCTAACTAACTTACCGAGATGAGTCTTCATCATCCAGAGAGTCTTCGTCATCCAGAGAGCCAACGTGCATCCTCTTCAGATGCTCCAGCATAACTGACGTGCTCTCATGCCAGGCAAGGTCAGCTTTGCAAATGTTGCAGTTCACAACCTTTCTGGCGGAGTTTAGAGTGAAATGCTTCCACACTATGGAGGTTTTTGCCATCGCGCAATTGTTCACTTGACTGCAGTAAGCGGCAATGTCTACATGTCGGAGCATTCCGACTCAGCGTGAACAACATATGCCATGACGTCTCCAAGCAATCGACAATTAAATCCGTTGATTATTCGTTGCACTCCTAAGAGAGAATAAAGAAATCCATGTTTAATGGTACCAAGTTATGGTTTGTGGTGTTTTTATTATGTAGTTTTGTCGCGATGTAGACTGTGGACTGGAGTCATTCGCCAGTCACGTAAATACACAACAAGATAAGGCAAATTACTTATGTTGGGGAAAACTTCCTTGTCAGAAACAATAAACATCATGGCTATACTTGATATAATTTAAAATTCATGGTGCCCGTATATATTCAGTGCCCTCCATAATGTTTGGGACAAAGACCCATCATTTATTTATTTGCCTCTGAACACCAGATTTGTAATTTTGAAAAAGGGAATTCGTATACATTTTGGTTTCACCATGTAGAGATTGTAGAAATTACAGCAGTGTTACATAGTCCTGCCCCCAATCTCAGGGCACCATACTGTTTGGGACACAACAATGTTATGTATATGAAAGTAGTCATGTTTAGTATTTTGTTACATATCCTTTTCATGCAATGGCTTCCTGATATCTATCAACATCAGAGTCTGGCTATCTTATTTTCAGGTTGTCCTACAAGCAATACTATAACTCTTTGCATTTGAATGGATATCTATAAAGCTGTAAGTTATGCTGATACAGTATGGAACACATTTGTTGGCTAAATGGCTTTTAGTCATCAAGGGTTCAGGATCTCAAATGAGCCTCAAACCGCACTGCAGCTGCCAGATATGTAGTAGATACGAAAAACATGTTTCTCCAATTTTCTTCGTGAACTCAACGGGAAAAATATTCGGGAGAAACACTTTTGAAATATTTGGAAGCTGGTTCAGACCAATTCAGACGAGCTCCCAGCTTGACAAGCTCAAGCTATGTTTTGAAATATCTACCAGCGCAGACAAGCTGCCAGCAGTAGTTGGTTGACCAGCTCATACCCAGCTAGACCAGCTCAATTTTAAACGTGGCATAGCTGCATTTTAAGCCAGGTAAGAAAAGCGAAAAGTCATTTAACGATGAAAAGTCCTCATTAACTTTTGGTATGCATTTTAGGTAGCCTAACTGTTACCGGTAGCTATCCTAAACAGACGGTCATTCGTTTTTTTACTCGCTGGATAAAAACGTTTATTGGTCGCATATTTAGCAATTGGTTTTAGGAATCAACTAATTCAAACAGTTGCTATGGTTACGTCTCCTTTTCTTTCGGGACTCCTATAGATCAACTGCTTCCCAGATACCACGGAACTCCTAACTCTGACCTCATTCAAGATGGCTGAAATCTTGCAATACACACAATAACGGCGAACAACAAGTCAAGTTAGTTACGGGATCCGCTGCGTTCCCTTAGTGTACCCGGGCTGAAACAAATACGAAATAAAAAACGAATAACTCGTAAACGACCCCAGTTACCGAACTTCCTGCAAATCGCTTTGAACGACAGCAATTTCCAATGTACATAGAGCATGCTCAATAATTCAGTAATCACAAACCTTATGAAGATGAAAACATTCCCATGAAGGCTTGCATAAAATTAGTTAAATTAAATCTAGAAATCTAGAATCTTATTACGATATCCATTCACTGTTGACGATCACATCAATCACAGGAAGATGTATTGGGATAATTCTAGCTTTAAATAAAACTCAAACGCGCATTGACAGAAACCAATGAATCAATGCTAGTTGAACCATGCTTAGTCTTACCCCGCGTTCACACAATGAGCGATTTGGTTGACCAGTTGCCGGGAGTCCATTAATTTTCTACGAAGCTAAAAGCTCCGTGTAGTTATTGATGGCCACAATTGGAGACTTCTGGTTCACGTTTATCAAAATAAAAGTTCGGTTAATCAAATGAACATCGGCCGGGAACGTGAGCAAATGGGCAACTGAACGACAACAGCCAATCAGAATCTCGGGTTTCATATTTGTCCAACCGATATGATACCATGTCGTGAATAACGGTTCCGGCTGGTTTCAGTGTCGACAATGGAGGAATGGTACAATGGTGATGGTACAATTCAACACGGTTTTATATGTAAAAAAAAAAAAAAAAAAAAAAGAGTACAGGGAAAAGCCCCTTTAAAATGATGCTTGATATATAATGACCATTGTAAACTACAAAGCGCACTATATGGACATTAGGGATTAGTAATGAGTGAATCATGAAGTAATATCATCAAGTAATATGAGCGATAAAGTGGCTAGGTATGGCTTTCACTACGTAACACCTGCACCAGCTGCGAACGAGTGTGAATTAATTGAAGCGAGTATTACCAAACGGGAGCTAAAGTAAAAGTTTGCGTGTGTGTGTGTGTGGTCGGGGCGATTCAATGAAAGAATAATGATTGAATGCGATGGCAATGTCATGGCGAGATACAGACCTCTTTATTCACTTTATTAGGTACTTCTATACACCGGCTCGTTAATATCAGCCAATCATGTGGCAGCAACTCAATGCATAAAAGCAGGCAGACATGGTCAAGAGGTTCAGTTGTTGTTCAGACCATCAGAATGGGGAAGAAAAGTTACTTTAACTGTGGAATGATTTTTGGTGCCAGACACAGTGGTTTGAGTATCTGAGAAACTGCTGATCTCTTGGGATTTTCACACACAACGGTCTCTAGAGTTACATTACATTACAGCCAGAACAGACAGTAGTCGTGAGCGTGAGGTGGAAGTTCAGAGAGGGGGTGGCAGCAAGCGGCCTGTGGAGGCTGAACGAAGAGGTCTGGCAGGGGTGTAGGGTCGATGATTTTTTGGAGGTAAGCTGGGGCTGATGCCTTAACTGCTTGGAAGGCTAGCACCAATGTTTTGAATTTGATGTGAGCCATGACAGGCAGCCAGTGGAGGGAAGTAAGCAGGGGGGTGACATGTGAGTGTTTGGGAAGGTTGAAGACCAGACGAGCTGCTGCATTCTGGATAAGTTGGAGGGGTCTGATGGCGGATGCTGGGAGGCCAGCCAAGAGGGAGTTGCAGTAGTCCAGGCTGGACAAAACCATCGCTTGGACCAGGAGCTGGGTCGAGTAGGGGTTGAGAAAGGGACACATAAAATCCCCAGCTCACATACATCCACACTGCCTATGTCTCTGCTTTGGCCCTAATATAACCACCTCACCCCCAATTGCTCCTGACGAGCTGGTTGGTGCGTTGCATGGCAGCAAATTGCTGTTGGTGTGTGAGTGTGTGTATGAATGGGTGAATGAGAAGCATCAGTTGTACAGTGCTGTGGATAAACCATTTCTTTTTCTCAATACGTTTGCCCGTTTTATGTTGCAACAACTATCCGTTCCAGCATACTGTTCCTGGCTGAAGGGTTGCAATTATGAGTTCTTGATATATCTGGATATAATGAAGTAAAACACTTTGGAATGTTATCCCTGAACAGGAATCATATCCAACAAACATAGTCAGCTATTATGTTGACATTTTAATTTTACATTCCTGCATTGCAAACTTAGCTCACGTGAGATGCATTACCTGAAAATGTCTTGCAGTTGCAAATATACACGTTACATCACATTAATTGCACATCACAAGGCATTGCAATTAATGAATAGCCGTTCTTATACAGAGCAACTTAAAAAAAAATATATAAAAAGGAGAACATCAGCACCAATAGAAGTAATAGAACTGCAATATGGAGAATACTACAGCTGAACAGATAGTGTTGTGGTTCCCCTAAGACAACAAGAGTTCAGTCTATTCAGTCTATTTTATAATCAGGAGCCTTGCAGCAAAGTATTGAATAATAGGCTTTTATTCCAATGAGATATAATGCAGTGACAAACGCAGTGGTGTCCGTGGAACAACCCAACGATCCACCCTGCACACTCCCTTCATACACGCTTGTGATGGCCTCGGCTCCTCCTTCCTTCTGGGCGTGGTCTCATCCCATCAGTCACATCATTGTTTAATACTGATACATAGGATTAATAGGGAAAATATTCCATAATAGGCGATCTGACCGGGAAGAATTTCTGCTCCCACTCAGAAGTCAATTCAAAGCTGGCTGGTCACTAATGATGCGTGTTCCCTGATAAAGGCCAAAAAGGCTGTATATGTTCCGTTACATATTTAGTTGGCTGTTATTCTAAATGATGTACAACACATGCATATTGAAGGTCACTGGAACTAAAGAATGCAGGTCGTATATGGTACAATTATCATAGAGTATCAGTTATCCATATCCATGAACGTCAAGGTGCAGTACACACAGAAAGCATAGGCGTTCAGTAAAGTTATAGCGTGTCATAACTAGGGAGTGAGGCACGATTGCAAGCGATACTGTATGTTAAAAAGATACCACGCCACGATGAAGATAAAGGAGTTACTTGACAGTGGTACAAGATTGTGAGTAACCCTGGAGAGGAGTGGATTTACAGTTAGTCACGGAACAGACTTCACACGAAAAGATGCATCTTCAAAACCACTGAGCAGTCTGCGCGGCTCATAGAGGAACAACTGTCGTTCCACCACTGGGAAGCTGGGGTGGGAGAAGCTCTTTGGTTGAGTCGACCGAGAACCATTCACGACTGGCAGGAAGTGCAAGTCGCCCTGTTGCAGAAGAGAGGTGTTCCCACACCGAGACCAACACGATGCCAAAAGCATTGCTGTCCTGCATCCATAGTCTCAGAAAATGAACCTGTATGGTCACGCTAACACAGAATCAAAACACATAGCCGACTAATACTCAAACACAGCGGTCCCTGGTATGGATGCTACTTCGTATGAACCTTCTGATGTTTCTGCAGACCATTTAACTGTGTGAAGTTCTTCCCACACTGGGTGCAGTGGTACGGGCGTTCCCCTGTATGAGTTCGCTGGTGTATTGTCAATACAGATTTTGCTTTAAAGTTCTTCCCACACTGGGAGCAGTGGTATGGCCGCTCCCCTGTATGACTTCGCTGGTGCACCTCCAGGCTATTTAAGTGTCCAAAGTTCTTCCCACACTGGGAGCAGTGGTACGGACGCTCCCCTGTATGGATTCTCTGATGTGTGATCAGGTGTGCGGAGCGGACAAAATTCTTCCCGCACTGAGAGCAGTGGAATGGCCGTTCCCCTGAATGAGTTCGCTGGTGGACTGTCAATTCTGACTTTGATTTAAAGCTCTTCCCACACTGGGAGCAGTGGTATGGCCGTTCCCCCGTATGGATTCGGTGATGGACTGTCAATTCTGATTTCGCTTTGAACTTCTTTCCACACTGGGGGCACTGGTACAGGGATTCACCCGTGTGATTTTGCTGGTGCACCTTCAGACCATTTAAGTACCTAAAGTTCTTCCCACACTGGGAGCAGTGGTACGGATATTCGTCTGTATGGATTCGCTGGTGTGAGATCAGTTGTGATGAGCGCATGAAATTCTTCCCACACTGGGAGCAGTGGAATGGGCGTTCCCCTGTATGGATTCGCTGATGGACTCTCAATCCAGATGTTGTTTTGAAGCTCTTTCCACACTGGGAACACTGGTACGGGGCTTCCCCTGTGTGAGTTCGTCGGTGCACCTTCAGATAACTTAAGTACCCAAAGTTCTTCCCACACTGGGTGCAGTGGTATGGACGCTCCCCTGTATGGATTCGCTGGTGTGAGATCATCTGTGATGAGCGTGTGAAGCTCTTCCCACAATGGGAGCACTGGTATGGGCGTTCTCCGCTATGAGATCGTTGGTGTACAATCAGGTTACCTGAGGTGTTGAAACTCTTCCCACACTGAGAGCAGTGGTATGGCTGTTCCCCAGTATGAATTCGCTGGTGTGTGATCAGGTGTGATGGGTGGACGAATCTCAACGCGCACTGGGAGCACTGGTACGGTCGTTTCCTTGAACGAGTCCGCTGGTGTCCAGACAGTGGTGATTTGACTTTGAAGCTCTTCCCACGGTGCGACCATCTGTGGGCCCCTGTAGCGCCTGTGTGGGACTGTGTTGGGATGGGGAGTGTCTCGGGGGCTTTGGAGCACTGAGTTGTTCTGCTGTTGGATGGGTCCTCAGCTTCACTCCTTCCAGACACCAGAGTCTCTCTCAGCTCCTTTGCGTGAACCTTTTCCAAGTGCTGGTGAAGATTCACTTCCTCTGTGAGAACAAATGGGCACTGAGAGCAGGAAAAGACCTCAGGCGATGCCTCAACAGTTTGTCCTGAGGAGAGAGAAGGTGCACATGAAATAATCATGCCTATAGGAATTTATTTTAGGAGATGGAGAGGCAAGATGGACTTGATAAATATTGCTCAACTGCAATAATAAAACATAGAAATGTGTACCCCTGTGTGTTCTGCCTCCATTTCTTTGGTTAAATTAAAGGACTACATGTCTTTTCTTCTTGTTGAAAGAGCCAAGACTGGAAATAGCAATGTCATACCTATGAGGCTTGGCTTATTCTTTGAGAAAATCATCAGAAGGGATCTTAACCTGTGTTTTGGTTCCTTGTGGCGATGACAGAAGGGTTATGGGAAGCTTCAAGACAGAGCCTGTTAAAGACAAATGCAGACATTTCACATTATATAAATGGTAAATGGTTGGCATATATATAGCGCCTTTATCCAAAGCGCTGTACAATTGATGCTTCTCATTCACACATTTATACACGCACTCACACACCAACAGCGACTGGCTGCCATGCAAGGTACCAACCAGCTTGTCAGGAGCATTTAGGAGTTAGGTGTCTTGCTCAGGGACACTTTGACACAGTCCAGGCAGGGGATCGAACCGGCAATCCTCCGAACTGCCAGACCACTGCCCTTTTTATCACCTGAGCCAACGTCACCCCAATACTTGAGTAAGGCTGGTAAAGAGATTAGGAGAAGAGAGACCCAGTCCAGATCATCACACTTACCCGTTCTCCGATGAAGCCGACTGGGGTTTCTGCGGTCTCGCCAGCTGGCCAATTATCTTTCTCTTACAGGTCATGACCTGGCCCTTCTGCCTCGGTGAACACTTCCTCTCCAGTGCGGAGACCTCACACCATCTCCGTGGAGAGCTCACTCTGTGGTCCTTACTGGCCACGGGACAAAGAGGTCGTGACTCGGGAGCTGAAATATCTGTGATTTTTAGTCGGCAAATCACCACTCTTGGCTGATTCCGCAGGCAGGCAGTGACCAGATTGGACACCTCCTCCATGTCCTGTTGATCGTTTTCTGATTTCACTCCAATCTCAAATTTGAGAGTCTGACAGGTTAGATAAGATCCACCCCTCCCCCTCTGTTCATCCCTTGGTTTTTCTTGCTCTCTCCTGAGTCCCTTGTCATCCATCACACCATCTTCTCTCTCCATTTTCACACTCTGCCTCTCCTCACATTCCTCCACTTCCTCCTTCATGTTGGATAGTCTGTCTTTTTCCTCCTGGGTCATCTCAAATAAAGTCTTCCTCTCTTCTGTGTCGTAGCTTCTGCTGAGTCTCGCCTTCGGCTCCACCCCTGTGTAATCTGTGCTTCCAGTCACACATTCAGCCTTCACTTCCCCTCCACCTGAAAGGGCCTCAGTGTCTGCAAAGCAAGCAGGATTAATGAAAGCATATTCAGTGCAGTCCACAAGTATTTAGACAAATAAACACAAGCTGAAATAGTCGTCAGATTCCACATTTTATTGCAAATCCTTTGCAATCAATGACTGCCCAAAGCCTAGACATCATCAGATGCTGGGTTTTTCCCCTGGTGATGCTACGCCAGGCCTGGAGCCCTCTTCAGCTCCTGCTTGTTATTTGTTTATTTACCTTCAGTCTGGCCCAATTATTGCTGCTCAGGGTGGCCTGTAGCTTAGAGGTTAAGGTATATGACTGGGACCCGCAAGGTCAGTGGTTCGATCCCCGGTGTAGCCACAATAAGATCTGCACGGTCAACAGGACATGGAGCTGGGCCCTTAACCCTGCATTGCTCCAGGGGAGGATTGTCTCCTGCTCAGTCTAATCTAGTATGTCGCTCTGGATAAGATTAATATCAATTAATGTAATGTAATGATTATTCTGTCATACATTACACACGCCCAATGTCTGTGGTCTACCGGGTTGTTTGCCATTGCTGAGCTCACCAGTGTGTTCCTACTTCTTCTTAATGTGCCAAACAGCATTTTGACACACCTATCATTTTGGACGGTCTGCCTGACTGGTATTGAGAGACAACAACATACTCATGCTGACGGCATTCCTAGAATCAACTGTAGACCTTTTGCTTGCTCTTTTATGGATGAACTACTGATGAAACCTAACACATGTCCAAGAAACATCTGAGCAGGCAATTGTCCAATTACTTTTGGCCCCCTAAAATTCAGGGGCCTATGTATAAAAAGGGCTGTAATTCCTACAACACAAATTGTGTAACTGTCCAAATACTTACAGCCTCCACTGATATAGAGATGTTGATATCGAGGCTTCATCTGAACCCAGTGAGGATACCATATTGAACTCTAATCATAATTAAAAATAAGGGATGGTCCATGTGACCATGTGACCGTGGCTAAGGTACATGACTGGGACCCACAAGGCCGGTGGTTTGATCCCCCGTGTAGCCATGATAAGATCTGCACAGCCGTTGGGCCCTTGAGCAAGGCCCTTAACCCGGCACTTTCCAGGGGAGGACTGTCTCCTGTTCAGTCTTATCAACTGTACATAGCTCTGGATAAGAGCGTCTGCCAAATGCCAAGTAATGTAATGTAATGGATGTTAAATTAACCATGAAGGAATTCAATTTGGAGCTGGGGCACATTATGAACATGCTCCATTTGTGAATGTGTCACTATGGCCACAAATGCCTTTCCATTATTAAAGTTTTTTTTTATGCTGTATGTAGTATGTAGTATGTAGTATGTTTGGGACAAAATTCCATGGGCTTTTGGTTCTATCATTGAATTGTATTCAATGGAAATCTGCCAAACGCTTGCAACGGCTGCAAAAATCCCACGTACGCACAAGTGCATGCGCAGTAATCCAGTTACCGCAATAATGGAAACTTTAACCATGCAACAACACCGCAATGTTATTAGGATATATCTCTTCACTTTTAAGAACACTTCCGTCATAGATGTATAGCTAGGTACACGCATAAACAGAAAACAATGAGGTCTGTTGGTCGAACCAAGCTAACCCGCGAGCTCACGTTTTGTCAAACACTCCCTCAAAAGAACAGATACACACCCCTGTTGTCGCTCTCTGCTAAATCCAATGCTTCCATCGCTGCGGCTCAATACCGGAATGTGACAACGATAATAACTTGTTTGAACTAGATAACTCCTGGGTATCTAATGCTCTGCAGATACCAGCTGTAGACGACTAAATTCTTCTTCGTTAGTTTTTAACGGTGGCTACGCCTATACAGTGCACACCGCCACCCACTGGATCACTTACAAACTGCATTTCTAACCCTTCTAAGCTATGGTGAAAGAAGCGTTGCCGTTAAATCCTTTAAGAAACCCAGTCCATACTTTAGTCGATTGCCACTTATCCCGGAGAAAAGAGCAAAACTGGCACAACCCACATTCTCCAATTCTCTCCTCCATCTGCAAACACGGGTCAATTGCAGTGTGTTTAGCTGGAGTTTGAAGTGCGGGTTTAAACCCAGAGACCACAGAACTGCATACCAACTGGAGCAGATATCCAAAGCTGTGGACAAAGATTTAGCTTTTCCAATTTAAATGCAGACATGTGGTCTAGAGGTTTAAGCCTGGGCTTTAGACTCCAGCTAAGCACACTCCACATGTTCCTGACTTCAGCCACTGGACACGCAACAGTTGATGCAGTCTAATGAGATTCTTAAAACATGTAACATACGCACATACTCACCAACACATCAATTCCATCCATCCATCCATTATCTTAACCCGCTTATCCTGAACAGGGTCACAGGGGGGCTGGAGCCTATCCCAGCATACATTGGGCAAAAGGCAGGAATACACCCTGGACAGGTCACCATCACAGGGCAAAGGGCACACACACCATTCACACTTATGGGCAATTGAGACTCTCCAATCAGCCTAACCTGCATGTCTTTGGACTGTGGGAGGAAACCGGAGTACCCGGAGGAAACCCACGCAGACATGGGGAGAACATGCAAACTCCGCACAGAGAGGCCCCGGCCGACAGGGATTCGAACCCAGAACCTCCTTACTGTGAGCCGGCAGTGCTACCCACTGCACCGTCCATGCCACCCATCAATTCATAGGCACATTTATTGTTTATTACATCAAGTCTTCTGAAAGTCCGGGAGTCTTTTGGATTTAGTCATGAGTTCCCTGTCCAGGAGTGGAAATAAGTCGGTAGAATCTCCAGGAAATATTACGAGTTCAATGTATTTGGACACAAATGCTTTTCAAAAGGCCCACACCCAGAAGTTGCCTGAGGAGTTTTTGAATAACAAATACAAGTTGACTAGCAAGGTATTGGGCAGAGGGCCACAGACACAGGTTGCCAGTGTATCATAGTAGTTACTTATAAAACAAATATGTTTGATATTTTCAAGGTGATCATCCTGCATGGTATGCCTTTAAACAAACTTTGCTAAATGGTCTCTTTAGAGTCCTGCATTTTACTGCCCTGAAATCTCAGGTGAGCCACACAGTAGTAGATGCGGTCGCAGTTGCATCAGACTACATTACAATCACTTAGCAGACATTCTTACCCAGCCTAACATACACAAATGCAGAGACTAAATTATACTCTCAGGAACACCACTGCAATAAGCAGAACACTCCCCCAGAACAGACAGATGTGAATGGGAGCAATTTGTGCTTCTGCTCCTAATCTTTATTTAAAAGCTGAGGAACCAAAACCTTAGACTCATGGTCCCCTTTGTGAGTCTCCTTGTGATGTGTGTTGCCTGATAAAGGTCAGAAAAGGATCAGTATGTTCCACTATATTTATTTGTCAGATGCTTTCATCCTAAGTGATGAACAATACATGCATACCAAAAGGTCATTTGAACAAATACAGAACATAAGTCATATGAGGTACAATTCTCATGAAGTATCAGTTAATAATAGCCACAAACATCAAGTCCAGTTCACATGGGTAGGCTAAGTCACTGAACATATGGCATGTCATAACTAGAAGTGAGCCCTAATTATAATAGGTTAAAGAGCTACAACATCAAGATACAAGTGCAACATTAAAGTGCTAGATGAAAATAAGAGTTCAACATGAAAGTGCTTGAAGATCAAGATAGAAATGACACATGAGAGTGGTGCTAGATTTGGGGGGGGGGGGAACCCCTGCAGAAGAGTAACGTTACAGTTAGTCGAGATACAGTCTGTAGAGATGCGTCTTCAGACAATGGTGCAAAACGGTGCTCTGTGTCGGAGCGGTAGAGGAATGGGGAGGGTGTTTGACAACTGGGGGGGGCTAGGGGGGAGAGGTTCCATGACGGGACAGGAAAACCATTCCTGGCAGGAAGTGCAAGTCGCCCTGCTGCAGCAAAGTGGAGTGGTCCAGCTGGTGTGAAAGGTTGTGATTTATGTCCTGTCGGTAGGGGCTGTCCTTTTGAATGCAGGGTAGGCAGCCTGTACGCCTGTACGCCTGTAGCGTAGTGGTTAAGGTGCATGACTGGGACCCGCAAGGTCGGTGGTTCGATCCCCGACGTGGCCACAATAAGATCCGCACAGCCGTTGGGCCCTTGAGCAAGGCCCAAAACCCTGCATTGCCCCAGGGGAGGATTGTCCCCTGCTTAGTCTAATCAACCGTACGTCGCTCTGGATAAGAGCGTCTGCCAAATGGCATTAATGTAATGTAATGTAATAGAATGTAGGCCAGAGTCAGAACTCTAACCTGGCAAAAAACAACAGCCAACAAAGTGACCGCAACAAAAGAGTGAGACGTAAGAGCTTGTTCCCCCACTGCGAGCAGCACAATACTGAATGCCTTGCCCTCCTGTAGTGTCAGAATGTGCACTTGTACGGACACATCAATACAGTGTCAAAACATGTTTGCTACTTTGCGTGAGACTGCTGATGTCCCTGCAGACCTTTTAGCTGCGTGAACTTCTTCCCGCACTGGGTGCAGAGGTACGGGCGTTTCCCAGTATGAGTTCGCTGGTGGACTATCAATCCCGATTTCGACTTGTAGTCCTTCCCGCACTGGGAGCAGTGGAACGGCCGCTCCCCCGTGTGACTCCGCTGGTGCACCTCCAGGCAGGTCAAGTGGGCGAAGCTCTTCTCGCACCAGGAGCAGTGGTACGGACGCTCTCCGGTGTGGACGCGCTGGTGAATGGCCAGGTGCGCGGGGCGAATGAAAGTCTTCTCGCACTGCGAGCAGTGGTACGGGCGCTCCCCGGAGTGGATCTGCTGGTGCGTGATCAGGGACGTGGAGCTGATGAAGCCCTTGCCGCACTGGGAGCACCGGTACGGACGCTCGCCCGTGTGCATGCGCTGGTGCGTGACCAGGCGGGACAGGCGGCGGAAGGTCTTGCCGCACTCGGAGCAGCGGTGCGGGGACTCCCCCGTGTGGGACAGCTTGTGCTCCTTCAGGCAGGTGAGGTAGCGGAAGTTCCGCCCGCACCAGGCGCAGTGGTAGGGACGCTCCCCGGTGTGGGTCCGCTGGTGCGTTACCAGGTGCGACGAGTGGATGAAGCTCTTCCCGCAATGGGAGCACTGGTACGGGCGTTCGCCCGTATGAGACCGCTGGTGCGACATCAGATTGCCCGAGGTGCCGAAACTCGCTCCGCACTGGGAGCACTGGTACGGACGTTCCCCTGTATGGGTGCGCCGGTGCACCGTCAGCCGTGACTTGGATTTGAAGGTCTTCTCACACTCCGAGCATTTGTGGGCCCCTAGGGTGCCCGTGTGGGACTGCAATGGGGCGGGGAGTGCCTCAGGAGGTTTGTTCCCCTTCTCTTCATCCCTCAGTTTTTCCCGCTCACCCCCGAGTCCCTCAGTGTCTGTCACACCGTCTTCCCTCTCCATTTTCACGCTGTGCTTCTCCTCACGTTCCTCCGCCTCTTCTTCTTCTTTATCCTCCTCCTCGTCTTCCTCCTTCATGTTACATAGCGTGTCCTTCTCTTCCTCCGTCATCTCATACACGGTCTTCCACTCCGTCCTCTCTTCCAAGTCCTCACTTCCGTTCGATCTTGCGTTTGTCTCCGCCGCTGCGTAATCCGTGCCTCCAATCACAGATTCAACCTTCACGTCTCCGACTGAAGAGGCGGAGCTTAAACCCTTCATAGAGTCAGGCAAGGATTGTGATTGGCTGTTGGAGTGAGTCAACTTGGTGGAATCCGCCATCGTTCTAATGGGGGGGTGGGACAGAGAGGCAAGCTTACACTCTTCCATGAAGGTAACAGTGGCTAAAAGAGAATAAAGAAACTATGTTTAATGGAACAGATGGGAATTTTGAGAAATTATTAAATGTATTGTTTGTTATTTCTTTTTTTGGGCAAGCAGAATTTAGCACCAATTCAGGTTGTGACAAATTAATCCAATCCACAAACAAAAATACACAAACAAGATAAGGAATATATGTGGAATGCTCATTGTCAAAATAATGTTTTTTAAATTATTGAACTCAGAATGTCATTCTGCAAAAGCGATCTTTAATGCCCTTTGGGAACGTTTTGACACATTTTGTCACTGATGGTGGAGTGGAGTGATTGAACGTTTGTTTTGAAATTGCTGAGTTTGTCAGGAGTTTGTCAGGAGATTAGCGCTAATTTGATACTGCTTGTGAGCGATTTGTAGGTGCTTTAAATAGGCGTCTTCAGAGCGACGTCCCAGTTTGTTATGTTGTTATGTTTCACCCCATCCCAGTGTGCTCTCTCCCCCGAAGACACCCTCTGCGACGTGGGCCTCCACGGCGCGGGAACCCCTCCAACCTCAGCTACCCCCCGCTGACCCCCTGTAAGGACTTTGCTGTCACAGGGGGACGATGGAACTGGCAGTCTGCCACTCGGAAGGCTGACTTCATCCCTGCATATGCCTCCCTCCAGTCCCTACAATTCCTTGCCCTAACTGAGACCTGGATCACACCTGACAACACCGCCACTCCCGCTGCCCTCTCATCCTCCTTCTCCTTCTCGCACACTCCCCGGCCTTCCGGCCGTGGTGGTGGTACTGGTCTTTTAATTTCCCCCTCGTGGAAATTCTCTGTTCTCCCCCTCTCTGACCTGTCCATATCCACTTTTGAATTCCATTCTGTTGCAGTATCCTGCCCTACTAACCTTTTTATTACAGTTATCTATCGCCCTCCAGGGCCCCTGGGAAGCTTCCTTGATGAGCTAGACACCCTTCTCAGCTCCTTCCCTGAGGATGGCACCCCGCTGATTCTCCTTGAAGACTTCAACATCCACCTTGAAGCCTCCCAGGCTGCTGCCTTCCTACCGCTACTCCACTCCTTCGGCCTCTCCCTGTAACACTCTCCTCCAACCCACAAGGCAGGCAATATCCTAGACCTTGTCTTTGTGAGGAACTGCTCATGCTCTGATTTCACGGTTACCCCTCTGCATACATCTGATCACCACTTCATCTCATTCTCCCTCCCTCTTCCTCCCCATCCTCCTCCCCCTCCTCCCACCTACTCTTCCTCAGCCCGCCGTAACCTCCGCTCCCTCTCACCTTCTTCCTTTGCCTCCACTGTCACCACCTCACTCCCCCCTCTCGAATCCGTCTCCAAACTCCCCGCTGACTCTGTATCTGCCACCCATCTTATATCTCTCTCCTCCGCCTTTGACTCCCTCTGTCCCCCCGTCTCAAAGCGGCCTCGCACATCCCCCCCCGTCCCCTTGGATATCTGACATCCTCCGTACCTCCAGGGCCAGCCTCTGCGGAGCGGAGAGGAAGTGGGGGAAATCCAGAGACACTTCAGACCTCACAACTTGCCAGTCTCTCCTGGCGGCATTCTCTTCCGCTGTCACTGCCGCCAAAGCAAAATACTATCAAACACAAATTCAGAACTCTGCTTCAAACCCCCGGAAACTTTTCTCTATTTTCTCCTCTCTCCTCAACGCACCGCCTCCTCCTCCTCAGTCCTCCTTTGCTGCTGATGACTTTGCTGATTTCTTCGATGAGAAGGTCAGTCATCCGCAGATCCTTTACAACCACTGCCCCCCTCACTGTGCCCTTCCCCCCCCTCTAGGCCCATCCCTTCATTTTCCACTTTCTCCCCCCTACAGACTCTGATGTTTCTCAACTCCTGCTCTCCCACCGCCCTACAACCTGTGCCCATGACCCTATCCCCTCTTCTCTTCTCCAAACTATCACACCTGACATTCTCCCATTTGTCACCTCCCTTGTCAACTCCTCCCTGTCTTCCGGCTGTTTTCCGGCATCCTCCAAGAGGGCCCACATCACTCCGCTGCTAAAAAAAGCCTACTCTGGATCCCTCCATCATCCAGAACTACCGCCCGGTATCTCCTCCTTTCCTTTCTAAAACTATAGAACGAGCCGCTTCTACTCAACTTTCTTCTTTCTTTCCTAACAACAACCTGCTTGACCCCCATCAGTCTGGCTTCAGATCGGGCCACTCGACAGAGACTGCGCTCCTCTCTGTCAGTGAGTCACTCCATGCCGCACGAGCAGCCTCCCTCTCCTGTCCTCATTCTTCTAGATCTCTCTGCTGCCTTCGACACTGTGGATCACTCCATCCTCCTGTCTGCCCTGTCAGCAACAGGCATCTGTGGCACAGCCCTGGACTGGATTGAGTCCTACCTCTCTGGTCGCTCCTTCCAGGTTGCCTGGGCTGGTTCGGTATCGACACCTCGGCCCCTCGCCACAGGAGTTCCCCAGGGCTCAGTCCTAGGCCCGCTTCTTTTTTCTCTTTACACTCGCTCCCTTGGCCCTGTGATCACTGCACATGGGCTATCCTACCACTACTACGCGGACGATACCCAACTCTTCGTCTCGTTCCTGCCGTCTGATACGCAGGTTTCAGCCCGTATCTCTGCTTGCCTGAAGGACATCCAGAGCTGGATGGACAACCACCATCTAAAGCTCAACCCAGGCAAGACTGAAATGATACTCATCCCTGCTACTACCTCTCCTCATCTGGATCTCTCCATTTCCCTCAGGGATACCACACTCACACCATCACCCAGTGCAAGAAACCTCAGCGTGTTGATGGACAGCAGACGGTCCCTTTCCGATAACATTGCGGCGGTGACCCGGTCTTGCAGGTTCTTCCTATACAACATACGGAGAATCCGCCCCTTTCTCACCCCCTACTCGACCCAGCTCCTGGTCCAAGCGATGGTTCTATCCCGCCTGGACTACTGCAATTCCCTCTTGGCTGGCCTCCCAGCGTCCGCCATCAGACCCCTCCAACTTATCCAGAATGCAGCAGTTCGTCTGGTCTTCAACCTTCCCAAATACTCACACGTCACCCCCCTGCTTACTTCCCTCCACTGGCTGCCTGTCATGGCTCGCATCAAATTCAAAACATTGGTGCTAGCCTTCCAAGCAGTTAAGGGGTCTTCCCCAGCTTATCTACAAACAATCATCAGACCCTACACCCCTGCCAGACCTCTTCGTTCAGCCTCCACAGGCCGCTTGGCACCTCCCCCTCTCCGAACCTCCACCTCACGCTCACGACTACTGTCTGTTCTGGCTCCACGGTGGTGGAACGAACTCCCCGTTGAGGTCAGAACTGAAGAATCTCTCCCCACCTTCAAGCACAAGCTGAAGACACACCTCTTCAAGCAGCACCTCTCCCCATCCCTCCCTACCTCCCTGTGAACCTTAATTGTTGTCTCTGTGACTTGCTTTGTGTATCGGTATTTTTAGTTAGCTAGGTAAGCAGTGTTTGGATAGTGAACTTTGGTCACTTTTGCTCTGTTGTTTGTTTCTTTGTTCAAAAATAAATAAATAAATAAATAAATAAAATTGGCCCTCGTAGCAGTTGAAATTGTACTTCCCTCTAGGGTCTTTCAGCGAACTTATCCCTGGTTATGGGTATGCACTTTGTTGTACGTCGCTCTGGATAAGAGCGTCTGCCAAATGCCAATAATGTAATGTAATGTAATGTAATGATGGGCGGGTAAACGTACATTTTGCATCTAAATCATCCATATTCAATGTAAATATAAACATTAATGACATTGAATCAGTTGATTCATGTTCTACAGATGATCGTAGGTGAATCAGATAATCAGCTTCATAACGTTAGCTTCTAGTATCCTGAGGTGTTGAAACTCTTCCCACACTGGGAGCAGTGGTATGGCCGTTCCCCAGTATGAATTCTCTGGTGTGTGATCAGGTGTGATGGGTGGATGAATCTCAACGCACACTGGGAGCACTGGTACGGTCGTTTCCTTGAACGAGTCCGCTGGTGTCCAGACAGTGGTGATTTGACTTTGAAGCTCTTCCCACGCTGCGACCATCTGTGGGCCCCTGTAGCGCCTGTGTGGGACTGTGTTGGGACGGGGAGTGTCTCGGGGGCTTTGGAGCGCTGAGTTGTTCTGCTGTTGGATGGGTCCTCAGCTTCACTCCTTCCAGACACCAGAGTCTCTCTCAGCTCCTTTGCGTGAACCTTTTCCAAGTGCTGGTGAAGATTCACTTCCTCTGTGTGAACAAATGGGCACTGGGAGCAGGAAAAGACCTCAGGCGATGCCTCAACAGTTTGTCCTGAGGAGAGAGAAGGTGCACATGAAATAATCATGCCTATAGGAATTTATTTTAGGAGATGGAGAGGCAAGATGGACTTGATAAATATTGCTCAACTGCAATAATAAAACATAGAAATGTGTACCCCTGTGTGCTCTGCCTCCATTTCTTTGGTTAAATTAAAGGACTACATGTCTTTTCTTCTTGTTGAAAGAGCCAAGACTGGAAATAGCAATGTCATACCTATGAGGCTTGGCTTATTCTTTGAGAAAATCATCAGAAGGGATCTTAACCTGTGTTTTGGTTCCTTGTGGCGATGACAGAAGGGTTATGGGAAGCTTCAAGACAGAGCCTGTTAAAGACAAATGCAGACATTTCACATTATATTATATACAGCAACTGGCTGCCATGCAAGGTACCAACCATCTTGTCAGGAGCATTTAGGGGTTAGGTGTCTTGCTCAGGGACACTTCAACACAGCCAGGGCGGGAATCGAACCGGCAATCCTCCGAACTGCCAGACCACTGCCCTTTTTATCACCTGAGCCAACGTCACCCCAATACTTGAGTAAGGCTGGTAAAGAGATTAGGAGAAGAGAGACCCAGTCCAGATCATCACACTTACCCGTTCTCTGATGAAGCCGACTGGTGTTTTTGAGGTCTCGCCAGCTGGCCAATTATCTTTCTCTTACAGGTCATCACCTGGCCCTTCTGCCTCGGTGAACACTTCCTCTCCAGTGCGGAGACCTCACACCATCTCCGTGGAGATCTCACTCTGTGGTCCTTACTGGCCACGGGACAAAGAGGTCGTGACTCGGGAGCTGAAATATCTGTGATTTTTAGTCGGCAAATCACCACTCTTGGCTGATTCCGCAGGCAGGCAGTGACCAGATTGGACACCTCCTCCATGTCCTGTTGATCGTATTCTGATTTCACTCCAATCTCAAATTTGTGAGTCTGACAGGTTAGATAAGCTCCACCCTTCCCCTTCTGTTCATCCCTTGGTTTTTCTTGCTCTCTCCTGAGTCCCTTGTCATCTATCACACCATCTTCTCTCTCCATTTTCACACTCTGCCTCTCCTCACATTCCTCCACTTCCTCCTTCATGTTGGATAGTCTGTCTTTTTCCTCCTGGGTCATCTCAAATAAAGTCTTCCTCTCTTCTATGTCGCAGCTTCTGCTGAGTCTCGCCTTCGGCTTCACCCCTGTGTAATCTGTGCTTCCAGTCACACATTCAGCCTTCACTTCCCCTCCACCTGAAAGGGCCAAAGCAAGCAGGATTAATGAAAGCATATTCAGTGCAGCCCACAAGTATTTAGACAAATAAACACAAGCTGAAATAGTAGTCAGATTCCACATTTCATTGCAAATCCTTTGCAATCAATGACTGCCCAAAGCCTAGACATCATCAGATGCTGGGTTTTTCCCCTGGTGATGCTCCGCCAGGCCTGTACTGGAGCCCTCTTCAGCTCCTGCTTGTTATTTGTTTATTTACCTTCAGTCTAGCCCAATTATTGCTGCTCAGGGTGGCCTGTAGCTTAGAGGTTAAGGTATATGACTGGGACCCGCAAGGTCAGTGGTTCGATCCCCGGTGTAGCCACAATAAGATCTGCACGGTCAACAGGACATGGAGCTGGGCCCTTAACCCTGCATTGCTCCAGGGGAGGATTGTCTCCTGCTCAGTCTAATCTAGTATGTCGCTCTGGATAAGATTAATATCAATTAATGTAATGTAATGATTATTTTGTCATACATTACACACGCCCAATGTCTGTGGTCTACCGGGTTGTTTGCCATTGCTGAGCTCACCAGTGTGTTCCTACTTCTTCTTAATGTGCCAAACAGCATTTTGACACACCTATCATTTTGGACGGTCTGCCTGACTGGTATTGAGAGACAACAACATACTCATGCTGACGGCATTCCTAGAATCAACTGTAGACCTTTTGCTTGCTCTTTTATGGATGAACTACTGATGAAACCTAACACATGTCCAAGAAACATCTGAGCAGGCAATTGTCCAATTACTTTTGGCCCCCTAAAATTCAGGGGCCTATGTATAAAAAGGGCTGTAATTCCTACAACACAAATTGTGTAACTGTCCAAATACTTACAGCCTCCACTGATATAGAGATGTTGATATCGAGGCTTCATCTGAACCCAGTGAGGATACCATATTGAACTCTAATCGTAATTAAAAATAAGGGATGGTCCATGTGACCATGTGACCGTGGCTAAGGTACATGACTGGGACCCGCAAGGCCGGTGGTTTGATCCCCCGTGTAGCCACGATAAGATCTGCACAGCCGTTGGGCCCTTGAGCAAGGCCCTTAAGCCTGCACTGCTCCAGGGGAGGATTGTCTCCTGCTCAGTCTAATCAACTGTACATAGCTCTGGATAAGAGCATCTGCCAAATGCCAAGTAATGTAATGGATGTTAAATTAACCATGAAGGAATTAAATTTGGAGCTGGGGCACATTATGAACATACTCTATTTGTGAATGTGTCACTATGGCCACAAATGCCTTTCTATTATTAAAGGGTTTTTTTATGCTGTATGTAGTATGTAGTATGTTTGGGACAAAATTCCATGGCCTTTTGGTTCTATCATTGAATTGTATTCAATGGAAATCTGCCAAACGCTTGCAACGGCTGCAAAAGTCCCACGCATGCGCAGTAATCCAGTTACCGCAATAATGGAAACTTTAACCATGCAACAACACCGCAATGTTATTAGGATATATCTCTTCACTTTTAAGAACACTTCCGTCATAGATGTATAGCTAGGTACACGCATAAACAGAAAACAATGAGGTCTGTTGGTCGAACCAAGCTAACCCGCTAGCTCACGTTTTGTCAAACACTCCCTCAAAAGAACACAGATACACACCCCTGTCGTCGCTCTCTGCTAAATTCAATGCTTCCATCGCTGCGGCTCAATACTGGAATGTGACAACGATAATAACTTGTTTGAACTAGATAACTCCTGAGTATCTAATGCTCTGCAGATACCAGCTGGAGACGACTAAATTCTTCTTCGTTAGTTTTTAACGGTGGCTACGCCTATACAGTGCACACCGCCACCCACTGGATCACTTACAAACTGCATTTCTAACCCAAGCTATGGTGAAAGGAGCGTTGCCGTTAAATCCTTTAAGAAACCCAGTCGATACTTCAGTCGATTGCCACTTATCCCCCATCCCCTCCATCTGCATACACGGGTCAATTGCAGTGTGCTCTGCTGGAGTGCGGGTTTAAACCCCGAGACCATAGAACTGCATACCAACTGGAGCAGATATCCAAAGCTGTGGACAAAGATTTAGCTATTCCAGTTTAAATGCAGACTGTGGTCGAGAGGTTTAATCCAGCTAAGCGCACTCCACATGTTCCCTGACTTCAGCTACTGGACACAGCTATCAAAGGCACACACTTCACTCCTGTGTTTATACACAAAAAAAAAACATCTACTCTACACTACAGTTTGATAAGCTAAGAAAACTACGGTCTAATGCGATTCTTAAAACATGTAACATACGAGCCGCGCCGTCGGCGGTTCGAATCCGACCGTCTGACATTTGTCGCATGTCTTCCCCTCTCTCGCTCCCACTCTTACTGTCTCTATACTATATACTGTCCAATAAAGCTGAAAAAGGCCGAAAAAATATCTTTAAAAAAAACATGCAACATACTCATCAATTCATAGGCACATTTATTGTTTATTACGTCAAGTCTTCTGAAAGTCCGGGAGTCTTTTGGATTTAGTCATGAGTTCCCTGCCCAGAAGAGGAAATAAGTCGGTAGAATCTCCAGGAAATATTAGCAGTAGTACTGTGCAGCTATCATGGCCGGGCAGCTGACATAAGAAAATTCATTTTGTTAGCCAATACCGGCAGCTATTTGTTCAATTGTTAGCCACTACGAGTTCAATGTATTTGGACACAAATGCTTTTCAAAAGGCCCACACCCAGAAGTTGCCTGAGGATTTTTTGAATAACAAATACAAGTTGACAAGCAAGGTGTTGGGCAGAGGGCCACAGGCACAGGTTGCCAGTGTATCATAGTAGTTACTTATAAAACATGTTTTCTAAGTAAAAGTAAGTGATCAGCCTGCATGGTATTCCTTTAAACAAACTTTGCTAAAATAGTCTCTTTAGAGTCTATTCTAGAGTCCTGCATCTTACTGCCCTAAAATCTCAGGTGAGCTTTACAAATACTTACCAGACATTCTTACCCAGCCTAACATACACAAATGCAGAGACTAAATTATACTCTCAGGAACACCACTGCAATAAGCAGAACACTCCCCCAGAACAGACAGATGTGAACGGGAGCAATTTGTGCTTCTGCTCCGAATCTTTATTTAAAAGCTGAGGAACCAACACCTTAGACTCATGGTCCCCTTTGTGAGTCTCCTTGTGATGTGTGTTGCCTGATAAAGGTCGGAAAAGGATCAGTATGTTCCACTATATTTATTTGTCAGATGCTTTCATCCTAAGTGATGAACAATACATGCATACCAAAAGGTCATTTGAACAAATACAGAACATAAGTCATATGAGGTACAATTCTCATGAAGTATCAGTTCATAATAGCCACAAACATCAAGTCTAGTTCACATGGGCAGGCTAAGTCACTGAACATATGGCATGTCATAACTAGAAGTGAGCCCTAATTATAATAGGTTAAAGAGCTACAACATCAAGATACAAGTGCAACATTAAAGTGCTAGATGAAAATAAGAGTTCAACATGAAAGTGCTTGAAGATCAAGATAGAAATGACACGAGAGTGGTGCTAGATTTGGGGGGGGGGGGGGGACCCCTGCAGAAGAGTAACGTTACAGTTAGTCGAGATACAGTCTGTAGAGATGCGTCTTCAGACAACGGTGCAAAACGGTGCTCTGTGTCGGAGCGGTAGAGGAATGGGGAGGGTGTTTGACAACTGGGGGGGGCTTGGGGGGAGAAGCTCCATGACGGGACAGGAAAACCATTCCTGGCAGGAAGTGCAAGTGGCCCTGCTGCAGCAGAGTGGAGTGGTCCAGCTGGTGTGAAAGGTTGTGATTTATGTCCTGTCGGTAGGGGCTGTCCTGTTGGATGGAGGGTAGGTAGTGTAGTGGTTAAGGTGCATGACTGGGACCCGCAAGGTCGGTGGTTCGATCCCCGGAGTGGCCACAATAAGATCCGCACAGCCGTTGGGCCCTTGAGCAAGGCCCTTAACCCTGCATTGCTCCAGGGGAGGATTGTCTCCTGCTTAGTCTAATCAACTGTACGTCATTCTGGATAAGAGCGTCTGCCAAATGGCATTAATGTAATGTAATATAATGTAATGTAGGCCAGAGTCAGGACTCTAACCTGGCAACAAACAACAGCCAACAAAGGAGTGAGACGCAAGAGCTTGTTCCCACACTGAGAGTGTCAGAATGTGCACTTGTATGGTCACATCAATACAGTGTCAAAACACGTCTGCTACTTTGCGTGAGACTGCTGATGTCTCTGCAGACCTTTTAGCTGCGTGAACTTCTTCCCGCACTGGGTGCAGAGGTACGGGCGTTCCCCAGTATGAGTTCGCTGGTGGACTATCAATCCCGATTTCGACTTGTAGTCCTTCCCGCACTGGGAGCAGTGGAACGGCCGCTCCCCCGTGTGACTCCGCTGGTGCACCTCCAGGCAGGTCAAGTGGGCGAAGCTCTTCTCGCACCAGGAGCAGTGGTACGGACGCTCTCCGGTGTGGACGCGCTGGTGAATGGCCAGGTGCGCGGGGCGAATGAAAGTCTTCTCGCACTGCGAGCAGTGGTACGGGCGCTCCCCGGAGTGGATCTGCTGGTGCGTGATCAGGGACGTGGAGCTGATGAAGCCCTTGCCGCACTGGGAGCACCGGTACGGACGCTCGCCCGTGTGCATGCGCTGGTGCGTGACCAGGCGGGACAGGCGGCGGAAGGTCTTGCCGCACTCGGAGCAGCGGTGCGGGGACTCCCCCGTGTGGGACAGCTTGTGCTCCTTCAGGCAGGTGAGGTAGCGGAAGTTCCGCCCGCACCAGGCGCAGTGGTAGGGACGCTCCCCGGTGTGGGTCCGCTGGTGCGTTACCAGGTGCGACGAGTGGATGAAGCTCTTCCCGCAATGGGAGCACTGGTACGGGCGTTCGCCCGTATGAGACCGCTGGTGCGACATCAGATTGCCCGAGGTGCCGAAACTCGCTCCGCACTGGGAGCACTGGTACGGACGTTCCCCTGTATGGGTGCGCCGGTGCACCGTCAGCCGTGACTTGGATTTGAAGGTCTTCTCACACTCCGAGCATTTGTGGGCCCCTAGAGTGCCCGTGTGGGACTGCAATGGGGCAGGGGGTGCCTCAGGAGGTTTGTTCCCCTTCTCTTCATCCCTCAGTTTTTCCCGCTCACCCCCGAGTCCCTCAGCGTCTGTCACACCGTCTTCCCTCTCCATTTTCACGCTGTGCTTCTCCTCACGTTCCTCCGCCTCTTCTTCTTCTTTATCCTCCTCCTCGTCTTCCTCCTTCATGTTACATAGCCTGTCCTTCTCTTCCTCCGTCATCTCATACACGGTCTTCCACTCCGTCCTCTCTTCTAAGTCGTCACTTCCGTTCGATCTTGCCTTTGTCTCCGCCGCTGCGTAATCCGTGCCTCCAATCACAGATTCAATCTTCACGTCTCCGACTGAAGAGACGGACCTTAAACATTTCTTAGAGTCAGGCAAGGATTGTGATTGGCTGTTGGAGTGAGTCAACTTGGTGGAATCCGCCATCGTTCTAATGGGGGGGTGGGACAGAGAGGCAAGCTTACACTCTTCCATGAAGGTAACAGTGGCTAAAAGAGAATAAAGAAACTATGTTTAATGGAACAGTTGGGAATTTTGAGAAATTATTCAATGTATTGTTTCTTTTTTTGGGCAAGCAGAATTTAGCACCAATTTAGGTTGTGACAAATTAATCCAATCCACAAACAGAAAGACACAAACAAAATAACTTTTTTAAATTATTGAACTCAGAATGTCATTCTGCAAAAGCGATCTTTAATGCCCTTTGGGAACGCTTTGACACATTTTGTCACTGGCGGGCGGGTAAACCTAAAATTTTGCGTTTAAATCATCCATATTCACTGTAAATATAAACATTAATGACATTTAATCAGTTGATTCATATTCTACAGATGATCGTAGGTGAATCAGATAATATGCTTCATAACGTTAGCTTCTAGTATCGGTAGCTTTGCTAATGCTGCTGTCAGCACGATCACCGTTAATTCGTTATGAATCGGAGGAAACTATGATAAATAACCTTTGTTTTATACTGAATATCTTATTTACAAAAACAATCGGCTCGCTTAGCAGTTTGGTATTCCTATTGTACAGATGGTAGATGAATCAGACGCTCTGAATCACTGACATCAGTATGATACCATCAGATAGGCTCTTAGTTACCTAGATCAGTATTTACCGTTGTACGCAGTTGCTGTTGATTCCTATTCTACAGACAGCAGTGCAGTGTGTTAGTTGTTACTGCGCTAATTTAATTTTGTGAAGTTTTTCTCGCTTTTGCTTAGTTGTGATTGGTGTGGAACAACCTGTTGTTGCAAGTTAGATGCGAATGACACAAAAAAGTATAGAAAATCTTCCATAAAAAACTGCACCAACTACGACGTAGCTAAGTAATGTTAATTATTATAATGATTATGTGTAAATAATGTCACGCTAGCGAGCTTTAAAAAAATAAATAATAATAACTGGTGGCCTGTCTCTCGTTGACCACAGCATTGTCCGAATGACGTTATGCTACAGCGCGATTAGGGTAGTTCGTTTGTCAATAATTATACAATATAGCATAGTCTCTTGCACCTTTACCCTAATTATTTAGCGGCTCTCACAAAATCAAAAGCTGGCATCATACACTGACCACTGCATTCTTAATAAAGTTTTTTGATGTCAATACCAGAAAAGTCAATGGGAAAATGTTTATTCCCGAACTGAATAAGCGACGTGGCAACATCGGTTCTGTAGCAACAATAACGCATCTTATGAGGATTTTCATTCACTTTTTAACGGCCACGTCTGTAACAGCAACATATATCGCTCTGCTCTGAACTGGTACTAGCATCGTACGTAGTAACAGAAGTCGATGATCGTTGAACCAAGCTCACTCGTAGCTACGTTTAATCAAACCCTACGTCAACAAAGGCACTGATACGCACCCTTGGTGTCGCTCTCTGCACAGTTCAACGATTCCATTGCTGTTGCTCAATACTGGAACAGCTGCAAATCGTTCCGCGTTACATCGGCTAAAAATGCTTATAACTAGCTAAGTATGAATTGCGATAAGAACACAAATAGGCCCGATGCTCTGCCGCTGTGGCCAAGCGTGAACCGAACTGAACCACAAACAGGAAGCGAATACCAAATGGGAGAAACATTCAAAATAAAAGTTTGCTGCCGATATACACTCACCAAGCACTTTATTAGGTATTTATCAGGTATTTATTTTTAGACCTATGTACTTAGAGCTTTGATGCATTGTGTGTTCAGAGATGCTATTCTGCATGCCACTGTTGTAATGTGTGGTTATTTGCGTTACTGTCACCTTCCTGTCAGCTTTGACCAGTCGGGCCATTCCCCTCTAACGTCTCTCATTAACAAGGCGTATCTGTCTGCAGAACTTCTGCTGACTGGATTTGTTTGTGTGTTTTGCACCATTCTTTCCAAACTTTCCAAACTCTTCCAGACTAGTGTGTGTGTGTGTGTGTGTGTGTGTGTGTGTGTGTGTGTGTGTGTGTGTGAAAATCCCAGGAGATCAGCAGATCACATTTTCCCCCATTCTGATGGTTGATGTGAACATTAACTGAAGCTCCTGACTCCTGATCGACATGATTGTATGCATTGCATTGCTGCCACACAACTGGCTGATTAGATAATCATATGACTAAGTAAAGCTGTTCCTTATGAAGTGGTGCTCGGTTGAGGTGGTTGAGAGGGAGCAGGGCATGTGGCTCCTGTCCTCAGGTCTAAGTGCTGGAAGACATATCCTTTGCCAACACAACAACAGAACAACACCTATCATGCAGAATGGCCGAGTTCTTCAGCGGACAGCTAGACTGAGCACTTACGCACCATGCACTTATCTTGAATAAAATGAAATAACAATATAAGCACTTTCCTCAGTTGCTCTGGATAACAGCCCAGATCACCATTTTTTCAGGCAGGACATTGAAATAATTAGTGAAACCAGCTGGTAGAATGGACCAAATCACACCTACTATGCAAATATATACACCTCCGTGTATATATTTGCATACCGGGTTGAGGAAATTCTTCCAGGGGTGGCTGTTTGTGTATCCTCTCCAAGGATACACAACACACACACACACAGACACACACACAACCCTCTCCAAGGATACACAATACACATACACACACACACACACACACACACACACAACCCTCTCCAAGGACACACAACACTATCCAAATTGACTTACAAAGGAAGAGAATAGAAGGTCTTTTTTTTTTTTTTTTTTGCTGAAACCAGTCTTCACTACCAGGGTTATTTTGGTTAAATGAGCATTAATTCACAGCTAGAAATAGCTCTCCAAAGCGGCCTCATTTTCTAAATGAGAAACTTCATGTGAAAATAGGTTCTATAATCGGGCCGTTAGACTTCTCGATTGCAAGTGGCCTTCCGTCTCCTGACTGAGTATTTGTCTGACAATATTCCAAACAGTCTGGAAGGACCCTTCCAAAATAAATGGCTTTAAATTTGCCCTCCACAGATTTGCTTTTTTTTTAAATTGCAAATGCAGGTAACATTTTATGACAATACACTTCCCCCACTTCTGCACGTTTGGTACAGTCCAAATCTGGCACACTCGCAGTAGATTTGCATGGTTAAAATAAGCCAGTAATGACCTTTCTATGTGTAGAGGCAGGTGATATAGCACATGAACATTACCTATGCGATGTTGATGTAAACGCACCTTATAGACAAAGTGACCTGTGCAAAAGGATACCACTGACATAGAAAGGTTTGCTGAAGATACTGCAAAAAAACAGAAATGCATAGAATGTGGTTGGAGCCATTACCAATAACCTCTGCCCTACTAGGTCTGTGGTCTCTGAATGTCAGTGGGAATTAGCAGCCTGCTCTCAGTGGTTTCGACTTTGACTTTGAATGCTTTTCTTTTTTTCTTTTTTTCTTTTTATTCTTCTGCACCTGTGACCAGCTGTCAGACTGTGAGGAGTGGAGAGTGGACGGGGCATATTCTCCCTGAACGGGCCAACGTTCTGAAAAAAAAAAAAAAAAAAAATCAAGGACCCGGGACCCTCTTCGGCACCCAGCTGGGGCTAGCCAAGGTAAGGTCCGTCCGGCTGTGCGACCAGCACCAGAACCCTTTTCTGCATGGACACGTGGACAGCAGCCAGATCTGTCTGGAGAAGCATTTTGGGCTCTTTCATTCTCTCCGTCTCTTCGCTCTGTCATGATCTCCGGGCTAATATCTATTTTGAGCTCAGTTACATTGTCAGGCTACAATTTAATCAGCGACATCTTGTCTGTAACCCTGGCTAAGAGGAGATGGGATATTGCAATGGAGGGAAGATAAAGGGGTTGAGTTCTGTCTGCTTTAAGAGGATAATGCGTCAGCTTCTGCATACTGTGGAGATTTTTTAAACCGCCTAATTTTACAGAGGGAGTGGGATGGGGGAAACACTGGTGAGGATGCGTGTGTGAACGTTACACGTGTTATTATTAACACGATGTTATTAGACCAATAGATGCTTCATTGGGATAAAGCTAAAGTTTGGCTTCAGTTTGTTGCACCTATATTTTCTCAAATTAATTTATTTGAGCTTAATTCAAATGAAAATTGAGAATTTCAGTTGAAACCCCCTCAAGATATTTGTGTACCAAATTTTAGCTTTATCCAGTGAATAATTTTCTTTAGTGTGAATGGGAATGTATCTGTGATTCTAAAGCGATTTCGGGCAGAAGGAAGAATTCAGTCAAGATTACTGGTCCAGATGCTTGTGATGAAACTCTGGGGATAAATTAATATTTCACCTTTTAACTGAAGGACCAGGAAAAACAACACAATCCAACTGACACCAGTTAGACAGACAGACAGGTAATCGACATCACAGACAATGTTATATATGCAGTGGGACATGACTCAGGATTCAAGGACCAAAGGATATAAAACACAAGTCCAGTACAGGTTCAAAATAATCTATTGTCATGCTATACCAGTATCATTATATTTACCGAGTAGTACGTAAGCAGACTGTTCAGCGGTTAATTTAATTTAAATTTAATTTTAATATGCTTGCACTCAGTGCTGGGATGGAGGAGAGCACTTACGAGACGTTTGAGGATGAACTTGGGACGCCATTACAGGAGAAACCCCCGGCCAAACCTGTGAGGCTGATTCACAGAGCAGGTACCGCATATGAGCATACGCAAACGCTAAACGGACTGCATTTTTACCCAAAGTGCTGTTCAATCGATGCCTCTCGTTCACCCATTTGCCAAATTAGTCTGACTCCACAGATCCCATCTAAACTTGAGACGAGATGTATGGTGCAAGGCAGAGATGTGGATTTCACATTCTGAAAAATACAGTACGAGCTGTTATCATACTGTAGTCTAGTCGTAGGGTATTAGACTGGCAACTGTGGAGTTGCTGGTTCGAGCCCCTGGTCAACACATAGGGATGCTGACCTGCATCTGGAGAGATGAAGTTGGGTCCCTAAACGAAAAAAGAACCCTGCCTTTACCCCTGTTCTCTCTCTCCTGCATGTTTTGTGTTCTGGCCTTTCTCCCAGGGCATCATACAAAAGGGAACACGTTCTCAATGGATCTTTGCAGCTTTAAAAATTTTTTAAAAAAGGATTAAAAAAAACATCAGCATTACAATGTTCAGCCAAGGCTATTCTAACCACGTATTTGTGATCTTAAGCCTTAAAGGGTTAAAAGCAAAAGACAAGAGAACAGGCATATTATAGTACCTCTCAGTGGCACAGGATGAGAATGAGGGCATTCCGTTCTATAGTTATCTCCTGATTGAAATGTGATCTGCCGCCAAGTGAAAACTGCCCCCCTTCACAAACACAGACATGCAGTGCAGTCCGTAAGTATTTGGACAGTGGATTTGAAATGAAGCA
>NC_083764.1:64373193-64395693 GCF_963514075.1 Conger conger | reverse complement strand
GGTGTGGTATACCTTGGTTATCTTAATGTAATTGAATGATCTAGTGTGAAAAGCCCATATGTGCAGATGTAGGATGAATACCTGGATGGCTGAACGTCCAGTCGCCACGGCAAAACAAAATCCCAGTGCGTTACATTTCATTTACGGAACAATTTTCATGAAGTTCTGGTTTTACGAGCTTGTATTGGAGAAAATGCGCCCAATATGTGTGTGTACATTCAGTGAAGACGTTTTGCCTGACCTTCCAATTCCCACTGCTCAGATTCCAAATCATGTTCTGAGTGTCACAATAAAAGTCCTTTAAATTCATGAAGCAGTATGTGAGCTTGTCTACTTACAGAAAACAAACAACGTCTGCACCAATGCTTTCACAAGGGATTCAACATCAAGTCAGACAAAATGGTGGAAATCACACACTCAAAATGCAGACCTTATTTTTCCTCATGTATTTATTTATAAAATAAAAAAGACTCCAGAAGTGACCAGACGTGTACAGGTGTGTACAGGTGTACTGCTCGAATAGAACCACCAGGCCACACTCATTCACTTCTAAAAGAACAAAACAAAAAAAACACAAATCTTTTCAAATTCAGAGGGCTTCAATTTCTTTTAAGTAAAAAAAAAAAAGAAAAGGAAGGATTTTTTTACTAAATGGCTTCCAGAGTTGAATTTTTAAAACACAGAGACTGGGATCCCAAGGCTAGGGGAGAGAAAGTGGTGCGGTTGTGGGGGAGGGGGGGTCAGTTTGGCGGGGGTGGGGGCATACCCCCAGGCCCATCCGTGGGCAACGGGGGTCTCATCATCGGGGGCATGGATCCCGGAGGCGGCATGCCGGGGGCGGGGGGCATCTGTGGGGGCATTTGGGGAGGGCCAGGGGCGCCGGGGGGCAGGGGGGGCATGTGCATCCCCCCGGGGGGTGGGGGGGGCATGGGCTCGTTGGGGGGTCTGGGGCCGATCCCGCTCATCAGGGGAGGGGGCCGCTTCACCCCCATGGGGGGCACGGGGCCGCTGGGGGGCGGGAGGACCTTCTCCATCTTAAAGTGGAACTGGAGGAAGAACTGAGGAGAGGAGAGGAGCCCGGTCAGGTTCTCATCCCACATTCCCACACTCATTCTGTACTTACAAAGCCACGGGGAGCATCAGCACCCAATAGGGAAAAAACCGAGGGTAACTGAACATTAATACTGTTACTAAATGTTACAACTAAAAGAAAACGCAGTTTTTAAAGTGGTTGCAGAGAATAACGAAATGTATGGGGCCAGTTTCACAGACACATCTTAAGCCTCGTCGTGGACTAAATTCTACTTACAAACTCAGTTTAGTCCAGGACTATGCTTAACCGGTGTCAGTGAAACCGGCCCATAGTGTGTGATATACAGGGGACAAAAAGGTAGCAATAAAACCTGCAGCTGACGTGAAGAGGAAAGGCAGCTTTCAACTAGAAAAATGCTAATCTGACCAAGACAACCAGCTGGCATGGTGGGAGGCAGAAATATCTAACAAGCAAGCGAGTAAATAAATACATAAATAAAAAGTGGTGTGCGCAAGCATGGCCTTGTTCCTTACCTGCTTGGTCTCCTTATTCCAGTGTGTCCAGAACCTGCTCTCGCCTTTGTCAATCTCTCTGCTGGGAACCTAGACACACACACACACACACACACAGAGGGTAAGAACACATTAAATACAACACATAAAACACAATTTCATTAACACAAATATTAACCTTAGTCATAATCGATCTGGGTATAAACTAAGCTGTAGGCACCTCACCACTGTCCTGAATTAAGCTGAACCTTCCATTGGTGAAATCACACACACACACACACACACTCTCACACACACACTCTCACACACACACACTCTCACACACACACTCTCACACACACACTCTCACACACACACTCTCACACACACACTCTCACACACACACTCTCACACACACACTCTCACACACACACTCTCACACACACACTCTCACACACACACTCTCACACACACACCTCACACACACACTCTCACACACACACTCTCACACACACACTCTCACACACACACTCTCACACACACACTCTCACACACACACTCTCACACACACTCTCACACTCTCTCTCACACACACACACACACACACTCACACACACACACCTTAAAGGCGATGGTCTCGTAGGGCTCGGCGGCCAGCAGCAGGTACTGCCAGCGGCGGTCCGGTGGTTCGATGCGCTGCTCGTACGCCGACATGAAGCGGTGCCGCGGCCCGATGCCCTCCGCGATCTCCGGGTAATCGATCTGAGGGGAGAGATTACCACACGTTAACGCACCGCACAGAACACACGCAGAGACACACACACCGCACAGAACACACGCAGAGACACACACACCGCACAGAACACACGCAGAGACACACACACCGCACAGAACACACGCAGAGACACACACACCGCACAGAACACACGCAGAGACACACACACACACCGCACAGAACACACGCAGAGACACACACACACACCGCACAGAACACACACACACGCACACACACACACCGCACAGAACACACGCAGACACACACACACACCGCACAGAACACACACACACACACACACACACACACACACACACACACACCGCACAGAACACACGCAGAGACACACACACCACACAGAACACACGCAGACACACACACACACACACACACACACACAGACACACAGAAAGTACGAACACACACGCAGCGACACACACACACACACAGAACAGGATTTATGAACACACCACAGACACAATGTAATGTAATTTTATTCACGACTTGCGATGACACTTTAGCTAAAGTGGTTTAGCAACGCTGCCCGTTGTTCTGAGAGTCGAGCATTAGCCCTCACCTGGAAGAGCAGACTCTGCTGACCCGTCTCAGGATCTCTCTGTTTGGTCACTGCGGAAAACAACACACAATTTCACACAACGCCGGGCTTCTAAGGCAGAATATAATAACAAACATTTACAAATTATTATAATTATTATGAATATGAATGTTGTTTGGATTGGGAGTCTGAAAAGCTGCTCTGCGGGCAATATGGGCGACATTGGCTCAGGGGGTAAGAGCAGTCGTCTCATTGGCTCAGGGGGTAAGAGCAGTCGTCAGGCAGTCAAAGGGTTGCTGCTTTGACCCCACCCTGGTGTGTCGAAGTGTCCCTGAGCAAGCGACCGAACACCCAAATGCCCCTGACGAGCTGGTCGGCGCCTGGCAGCCAATCGCCGTTGGTGTGCGAGTGCGTGTATGAATGGGTGAATGAGAAGCATCAATGGAACAGCGCCTTGGATAAAGGTGCGATAAAAATTCCAACCATTTACCAATCGTTGGGCGGTTTCTCGTACCTTTATATCCGGGTCGGCCGATTTTCACGAACTTCTTCACCTCGACCTTCACCTTCTCCGGCGCAGGCTGCGCTGGGGCCTCCTTGGCCTCTTTGGCCGCTCTCCGTGCTCTGAGGTCACATACACAATCAGCCAATCACAGACCAGGACACTCGCAAAGAGCCAATCACAGACCAGGACACTCACACCCACCATACTACAATGCTTACTGTCCACTACCAATCAGACCAGGACACTCGCAAAGAGCCAATCACTGACCAGGACATTCACAAAGAGCCAATTACAGACCAGGACTCTCACACCCACTATACTACAATGCTTGTTGTCCAGCACCGAACAGCCAGCGGGGAGTGAAACTCTCAAACAGGCCCCATTACAATGTGCATGGTAGGGGGGTTCCTCAGTGTGCTGGCTAAATTCCCAACCTGCCCTTTTCAAACTGTCGCCTAATCACCCCCCCTACGTCAATTGGCAAAAACGACATTCTCCCCCCCCCTCTCCACCTCAGCTGTTGTATGTTGAGCGTCCTGGCACAAAATGGCCGCCATGCGTCGCCCAGGTGGGCGCTTTCACATTGGTGGCGCTTGAGGCGAGTTTCGCCCTCATCGCGATAGAATACTTTTGAGTGTATGCAGTGTATAAAAAAAAAAGCACTATATAAATGAGCAATCTATCTATGGTCCAATATCAAACGGCCAAACAGACTGAGACAGTAAATTAAGTCTTAGTACAACGCATGACGACCAGTTAGTAAGTTCTTGCAGGCCAAGACTAGACTACCTGTGGGTATTTTTATTTTTATCCCAATAACACCAATTATTCCCTTGTATTGATATCACTTATATAGAAGTCCCTTTCCAAGATCAAGGAAATAAGACCTTAATATTCCACACCACAGAATGAAAGGGCAATATAAAAGGACATGAAAACAGTCGCCCTCATCTCACAGAAGTGTTCAAAGAACTATGTCAGCGAACCCTGCTTGTACCATTCATCAAAATATTGTGCATATAGTTTTGGGCACAAAAAATAAAAATAAAAGTTTACTTACAAATTGGTCTGATGTTTCTTTCCTTGCGTGTGCGCCAAATAGCTGCCCTGTAAGAAATAATTGGGGGAAATCAACTGATGTGCATATGATAATATCCAACAAATAGTTGCCCCTTAAATGATTGTACACTTAAAATAAATTGTTCGAGGCATGAGAGAGCTTCAATACCTCATTATTGTGTAGGGTGAGACACAGTTTGCACTCGTAGGAGCCCAAATGATTCTTCATAAAATAGGGATCCTTGTTGATATCTATGGTTTCCAGAGCAAGCTGCCGAAGACGCTCTCGTCGGTCCCGGTTGCTCTCCGAGGCGGAGGCGACCCCGCCGCTCCCCGTCTTTCCCCCGGCCCGGTGTTGGAAATCCATGGTTGCTGGCCGTGAGGACCTCTGCCAAGAGCGCCGAACTCAAATTCGTCGTGTAAAACTGCAGACCAGCAAGGTTTAAGATTAAGGATAAATTGACAAAATCAATTGCAAAAAAAAAGTTAAGTTGCAATCTAGATAATTATTTCGCTGTTAAGTTAGTTAACTTGTTTGTTTATTGTGATTTCTTGTAGATGTATATCTATGTACACTCATCGTATGAGAAACTAAAGCGAAACACGTTGTGTTTATTTGAAAGTCCATCCAGCTAGTTAGCTAATCGGTTTTCATTGGACTTGGCTAGCTGGCTAACGTTAGCCAATTCAACTCGCTAACAAACGTTAGCTAGATAGCTGCTTATCATACGTTCTACATTTTAGATCTGGAGTTAACGTTACTTAAACTAAACTAAGTGATCATATCATGAAACACAGAAGCATAACACATTGAAGATGGTAAAAGTCAAACGCATTAAATGAAAATGTTAGCTTACCAAAGAACTCAACGACGGCGCAACGCCGACCTCACTTGCAACAAAATCATGTGCGCATGCGTTGCAGAACACTTCCGGCGTGAGATTTAAAACTTTATTGACACCGTTTGCTTATCAGAATGTCTTCACTGATCTGTCAGTCTCTGGTTATCATTCACGGACAGGCGTTGTTTTGGACGAGGTGTTTATTCACACGATAAATATTATACGTGGGAAGGAAGGGATTTTCTGTATTATAAGAGGTGGGTGAAAGATGCCATACTCCCTAAACCACATTTCAGAACGAGTAAGTTGCCCCACAAATTTAGGAACCACGATTGACAAGATTCTCTCGCTTGCTCCCACTGTAGGCGATAGAGCCCCAAATATTGATCCACCACCTGGGCCAGTTAATGCAACCGTAATCCGAACAAAGCTGTTCGTTCCAGGAAATTGGAAACTGGTTCAGGATTGGTGCTCTAGCAGCTGCACAACAACTTTCTTTCTCAAGGAAAACGATCAAACCCACAGTGTTTTTACCCCCCCCCCCCCCCCCCAACATGGCGGCGAACACGCAAACTTCCGATTTCCGAGTGATATCGCGTCAGGGGGAGTGCCTAAACGGCGAGGGTGTGGGGGAAACTTCGACCCACAGGGCAAGCTTCCTTGGTAGTTTGAATAAATATTCAAACACTTCCAGGCATAGCCTGCGTAACAAGCTAGCATTAGCCGTCGAGCGACATAATGTATAGAAATAGAGAAGTAAATATTTTGCTAATACTAATCCGGTGAACACCAATAGGACGATTCAGCCGAAGGGAAAGGGAGGGGTCTTGCAAGTTCGTGTCTTTGTTGAATTGCTATCTAGCGATCATCAATATTGACAGACGCGGATATAGGTACTGTGGATTTTAATTGGGGGGGGGGGGGGGAACAAAGGGACACAAACATTTTTTGTTTATATATGAATCGACTCGGCCCATACAAAAGGACTGGATTGACCAGTATGACGACAGCCGGGTTGTAGTGCGAGGTGCCGGGATGCGATTTAACGAAAAGGAGCTGATCTTCTTGAGCCGCCAGCCCTCCGAGAGAGCAGCGGAGCTGGGCATGAAGAGACCGAAGAAAGGCGATGGTATGGATTCACCCATTTATTTATCGTCTGGCAATCTGCCTATTTCTGTGCCAGTGCAGGTGTCTAGCCTGGTTATCAACTGCATAGTTCTCTCCGCAAGCTAGTGGAAGTTTATACTCGCTGCTTGTTATCCAAACAAGTTCAGTGTCAATAATATGTTGCTGGCAATGTGGAATGGAAAGTATGTAAATCATTGCCGTTCTAATGACCTAGTGTGTTATGAGGAAGCTGATACTTAAGTGATTACGTTGTCGCATTTCAGGTTTCTGTTTCTCTATCGCTTTCCTGATGGGTTCCTCTTTTCTTTTACCCATCAGTAGTGAAGAAGCGGCTGGTCAAGTTGGTGGTTAATTTCCTGTTTTATTTCCGTACTGACGAAGAAGAGGTAAACCTCAGGATTTTGATGACAGATTAAAAATGCGCCTGCGTGCAGGGAGGTATTGCTCTCCCGACGATGTATCGGTCAACGGCAGCTGCTGCCAGTTAAAATACATTCTGTCCTTTCCCGTAGCCTCTAGGGGCATTGCTCTTGGAACAGTGTCGGGTGGAGAGGGAAGATGACCAGGCCTTTTCAATCGGTGAGTTCCACCACTGAACACAACTGAATTGGGTTCACCAGTAACTAGCCAACTTACAGTAACTGTGGTGCATCTTGTGGTCCTGCAGTTTCTAAAGCCTGACAATGGCAGCTCTGAGAGGTTTCACAGGGGTGGTGATAGTCTTGTCCTGTCACCTGTCCCGATTAAGTGAATTTATCTGTGTCTGTGTGTCGCTGGGTCCTCCTCACCGGATGTTTCTGTCCTTGCAGCGTTCCTGGACGAGGCAGAGCGGAAATACGTGTTTGAATGTGACTCCCAGGAGCAGTGCTCGGAATGGATTGACTCCATCACTCAAGCAAGGTCTGTGTGTGTGTCTCAAGCTATGCTGGGTGTTGGTCCTGGCGTAGCTAGTCCATGTTTACATGTGGTCTGTGTTTGTGTCTCTCTCCTGCAGTTACGAGTTCATGAGGAAGAACCTCATCCTCTATCGCACTGAAATCCACCGGATGACCGGTAAAGTGAGTGGCCCTTCCCCCCCCCTTACTCTGCCAGACTCCACCGAGCTCCTCGCGATTAATCTTTCATTCGCCGTCTTCTCTCTCTCGCTCGTTGGCAGGACCCCTTGGAGCAGTATGGGATTTCAGACGAGACGCGCTTCCAGGTCAACTGTGCCCTTCCGCCCATTCCTAAAGAGTCTTAACCACCCGATGCCCAAAAACGAAATGGCTCCCGGCTGGTGGAATGTATTCTGACATATTCACTCCTATCAATGTTGCGGCATGACACATTTTAGAGCAGTTCTACCTGTTCATATGGCATATGCACGCCAACAAAACCTCTCTCTAGGTGCCCCACAAATTTAGCATAAACCTACTGCAGGTTTTGTTTCTTTCAGAATGTATAGTATAGTGAATCCAGTGCTGTTAATACCGATTTGAGTATCGCTATGATTCTTTACCTGTGTTTAATGTCATTTGTCATGTGCATTTAAATCGGTTAGATTTGATTTCAGTATGCACTAGACCAGTGTTTCTCAAGGTCGGCCCTGATTGATTTAGGAAGACTGAGCTGGCTCCATTGGTAAAATAATTGAATCGGCTCCTTTTGGCTATCAAATTCTTTGCAAACACGAATGTAAGCACCTTATTTCTAACATACCACTAATGAATGGTCAAGCTGGTAGACTACATTGCTGTGTGTATAGATATCATAATGATATATTCTGTTTCATTCCATATTGAAAAGTCAGTTTCACTGAGTTACTGAGGGTAAACACAGTTCATGCCCCCAATGCCCCGGGGTAATGGTGTGTGAATTCTGTGTTCTGGATGTGGTTTGGGATAGGTAAAGCGCTCTGTTGAATCACTTTGATACAGTTCCCATCAGTCAAACATTTCAGCCAGATTTTAGCTTGTAGCCTTTTGCAGGGCATGTGATTGCCCTTCTTTATGGTCAGTAACCGCTGTCAAACTCGTGCGCACCTAGGTGTATCTTGTCATATGTGTGCAGGGGTTTCAGAATACCTGGGAACCCGACTGTGACCACTGAAATTCATCCAGGTGGTGCCTGGAAGTTCACGTGCGAGATCATTCCATTGGCCTTTCCTGCAACGGAACTATTTGGACTACCTTTCAATGTCTTTGTGTAGCTTAAAAAATTTAGAGAAATAATAATTTCAGTAAGATCCTCTGCCACAGTTGAATACCATATATTCGATTTAAGTATTGTGTGAATGTTTTAGGTAAATTCTTTTTTTTTTTGTAAAAGTCAAACGCCTCACACTGCACATCTGATAGGGGTGAGGATTTGACTATCAGCCTTACTATGTTTCATGCAATAAACTCAGACGTACTTCAGCAAAAGGCAGCAGCTGCATTTAAAAGGAGGAATGTTCAGGTCACGTGGCAGTCCTCGTCAATGCAAACGGTTTTGCCAAGGCGAAATTTAGCAACTCGTTTCCCTCTTCTGCTCACAACCAGTGGTCAGCAAGCCTCGCAGATCCCTGCAGCTTTTAAAACTCTTATTTCAGGAGTTGAACGAGTTCAACAACCACTTTTAAACCCTTGTAATAGCTGTCCAATGAGCCATCTGCTGTACAAAAATAAACTTTACATTTATATTTACAATGTGACAATGCTGAACGTCAGATATGTCGGTCTTCTGGTTTTATTTTTTATTAAAGTCTTTTAAAGGGAACCACTCAGTGTGTGCTTGGTTATTTGGGGAGGGACGCAACACTACACAAAGCTCGGCCAGAGGAACTGTGGTTTGTCATTTTCACCCACAAACCCAGTCTATAAAACTACTGAGAAGAAAATACTTTGAAGGAAACATTTTATTAGCAATTACATGAAAGGGTGAAAATCCCCAAAAGCATCATAAACCAATTGCATGGCTTTGTTTGCATCGCCAGAGAGAGCACCGGTGAATGAACAGTACATCGCCGCCAACAGCGTTAAAAAAAAAAAAAACAGGCCAGGGATATTCACGTCTGGCCAGCAAGGTCAGTAGTACTGCTGGGTCACGTTCAGCCCCTACAAAATGTAGCGAATCGTTTTTATTTAAACGCAATGGCGCGTTGAACACCGTGCTGTGGACTGACTGACTGTAGTACGGTTTGCTCCTATGGTGCCTGAGAAGGCGTTCTCTGGGCTTTCAAGCATTTCGCATGCGTCATTGATTCTGACTGCACCCTGACACACCCAGACGGGAGCAAACACAGGTCAAAGCCTGTTGTAAAACGTTGCACACTGTTGGGAGAAAACACATCGTTCAACACGCAAACCGTAGCAAAATGTTTTCCGATTGAACGTGCCCCTTGTTTTCTCTTCCGTTTGTTAGTTTGGTGTCCAATAATGTCACTGGCCAGATGTTAGTCACCTGATGCGTCAGGTTTAAATCAGTCCCTGATTGGTGGGGAGGAGTGAAAGGCAGCAGTACTACTGGTTGATACTTCACCTCAACCGTCATTATTAGAGAAAAAATAACAAAAAAACATGCAACTTCAGTCCACAGTGTGTACGTTATACATAACACAAAAACAGGGACGACAGGGTGTGTACTACAAGAAATGGAGTGTGTGTTTGTGTGTGTGTGTGTGTGCGTGTGCACGGGTCTGCGTGTGTCTATGCATGGGTCAGGAAGGGAAGTGTCAATGTGTCTTTTCAAGACAAGTGCAGGAATAATTGTGCAATAGTGAGCTTCTATTTGAGAATCATGATGAAGAGGAAGCCCCATTAAAGCACCGTTGTTAACATCCACCAAAAAACCCCTTTAGGACCTGAAGAGCGACCGCTGTCATTGCAGGAAGACAAAACTGCGGACAGTTCATGCAAACGGACACAAACGGACACAGTGTGATTCAGCCCATTTAGAACAAATATAAAAATATTATCCAGGAACGAGTCCTGCAGAGACGCAACAAGGAATTCCCGCCCGACACCGCGACTCGAGATGTCTCAGAACTGCCCAGGAAAGACACAATGTCCTATTTGTCAAAGGCAATCCAAATCTAGTGCTAATATTTACAACACGAACAGAGGCAAAAGGAAACTGCTTTATTGGATGTATTTACAAAGTCTAAAATTACTGCGCTCTTTAAATCGGATGCGGAATCGGCAAATAAAGTGAGAGATCAGAGGCTTTTCATCATTGATTTTACAAGACTGTCCCTGAGCAACAGGGTGAGACCTCCTGCCCCAAACTCAGGGAAGACTGAGGGGCAGTGGCAGCCATGGAGACAGTTGCCATGGAGACCGCCATCCCCCAGACACAGGCATCATCTCCACCAATTTTGGAGTGCCAAGGGTACATGCAAATAGAAGATATATATATCAAATAAAATAAAACTTGGTATAAAATAGATCTTGATTTAGACTTGATTTAAACCTCAAGCCTCAGGCATAGTTGCCTGCTCCTTGTTTAGAGTGTATGGAAGCACCGTGCCGTTTAAGGATACAGGGATTTACCCGCACACTTTTATAAGTATTCAAAAGAAAACAACAACAAAAACTAACAAACAGCAACTGCAAATACCACAACAAGACTAAATCTTACAGTCATAGTGAAGAACATCATTTAAAAACACCTTCCAGTACTTCTGAGATAAAGTCTTCCTACTTCAGTCCTGCGTGACCAAACTGCCGACTGCACTTCATCAATGTGAAGAGTGCATTTTTATTCTTTAGTTTCTAAAACAGCATTTTGGCTGTAAAGCTTCAGTTAGCCCTGCTCCTCCACGAGAACAGGGATACACGCTAGCACGCACGCACACACACACACACACACACACACACACACACACACACACACACACACACACACACACACACACACACACACACACACACACACGCGCGCGCACACAATATGTACATATACACGTATAGTGTATCAAAAAGAACTTGGAACTTCCTGGGCTAGACTGGACACATTACCTGTGCCCCACAATGCATTGCTCTACTTCTCTTGTTACCAGGCGAGTGCATTCCTAGCGCACTCTAACGATGGACAGAGAGAGGAAAAGTGCACACTGTGCATATGACATCATCTGAGGCGTGTTTGAAGAAACGCCGCACCACAGCCTGACGTGGGTGTTGGGAGAAGGTGTGGGGGTTTGGATCCACAGGCTATAAAACTGTTTGGGAAGCTTGGGACCCTGAGCAGGCGGAGTCATCTTGCCTAAAGGTGGCAGGTTCCATTCCCAGGCAGTGCCCTGTATGAAGCTGCATAAAGAGCTACGCTGTTTAAAAATTTAAAAATAAAAAGCTAATGTTGTGCAAGTGGGTCTGAGTAAGCGCATACGCTAAGTGCCTGTAATGCCATGAGCTTTGCACACAAGTCCTGTATTTTATACAAGCTGCACCAATGTGAAGAAGGGGGCGGGGGGAAGGCCAGTTATAGCAAATGGCTGACAAAAAATCCTTGCACACATGCAACACTGGGTGTTATAAATATGAAAGAGTAGGTCTCAATCCTTCTTAAAGGATATGTTAATGCTATACAAGAGAAGCACCGTGGACCAGGAGCTGCAAACATTCTCCCTGCAGCACCAGTAACATCAGACACGGTCTGGGCATTTACAAACTACTGCATCCGACATTGTGTAGTTATCAGAAACCCCTATAACACAACTACTATACCACTCCATAGCAAGACCACCTAACTATACCAGTATCTAAACAACTCTATACCAACATAACATACTTCGACCACTCTATATCAATACTACTCCATACACCTCTATACCCACACAACTATAGCACTAATAGGAATACCGCTCTATACCACCCTCTACCAATACCACCTTATACTGCTACCTCTCTATACATCTCTGTACCAACCTACAGGACTACTACTCTCCTTACACTAAAGCTTCAGAAAAAGGCAGATACAAATCCAAGACAGATACAGACACATACAGTTATGCCTGTAGGTCTGTGTGTGGAGGTGTTGAACAAACATCCACCTGTAGGTCTGTGTGTGGAGGTGTTGAACATATAACCCATATATATGGGGGGAGACATGGCTCAGGCCGTAAGAGCAGTTGTCTGGCAGTCGGAGGGTTGCCGGTTCGATCCCCCGCCCGGGCTGTGTCGAAGTGTCCCTGAGCAAGACACCTTGCATGGCAGCCAATCGCTGTCGGCGTGTGAGTGTGTGTATGAATGGGTGAAGGAGAAAGCATCAATTGTACAGCGCTTTGGATAAAGGCGCTATATAAATGCCAACCATTTACCATTCACCATATATCCACCTGTAGCACTGTCTCAGAGTACACGTGCAATCAATAGAACACTGTTTTCGCCCAGCCCAGCCTGTGTGAGAGTCTGACCACCTTCTAGAGTAGAAGGTGTCTCCCTCAGGTACCCCTGCTGTAATCTGTAAATCACTGTGCACATGTACATACACGTCTCTCTGAAAAGAACAGAGCCTGTGTCCTGCTATGTACACGGGGGGAGGAGGAGGGGGGTCAGAGTTCACGGGATGGGGGATGGGGGGTGGTTTTCAGTGAGAAATATGACGGGGTAACAACAGCTCTGCTGGACTGGGTTTATAGAGCATGCAGAATTAAACAGCTGGTGTTCAGTGAAGCATACCTAGCACAGGGTACACCTGCAGGGTGGGACAGTCCACAGGGACAGCCAGAAACAGCCGACGATCGATGATCGAGGGGAAACCAGGGGCTCAATGCTGGTTCTCTTACTCCCAGGGCGCAAGTAAAACATCAGTAAGTTCCTCCTGGGTAAAATCACGTAAGACAAACAGGGCAGAGGCTCTGAGAAACGCGCACGGAAAGTTAATAATTAATCACGGCCGACTTGAAGCCCCACGGGACAAGCTATGCAAACACAAGGCCACAGACGTCCTGAGGCAGCAGCGCTTCAGAAACGAAAAAAAAAAAGAAGAAGAAGGATTTTCTAACGGCACCAATAAATGAGAACCCCACCCAGCACCTGGGGTGGCAGAAGCAGGCCTGGAGGCCGTCTGTCTGACCCCAGATAGCCCTGTGAAGCAGGCGGGGAGCCTGGGAACCGTCCAACACCACATCCGGCTCAGTCAGCCTCAGCCAACTCCGATAAGGCGGCCTGTAGCGTAGCGGTTACGGTACATGACTGGGACGCGCAAGGTCGGTGGTTTGATCCCCGGTGTGGCCACAATAAGAGCCGCACAGCCGTTGGGCCCTTGAGCAAGGCCCTTAACCCTGCACTGCTCCAGGGGAGGATGGTCTCCTGCTTAGTCTAATCAACTGTACGTCACTCTGGATAAGAGCATCGGCCAAATGCCATTAATGTAATGTAATGTACAATTCAGTCTGCTCTGAAGCAAGCGCTTGCTTTTGCCCTCAAATTATTTATTTTACACCCGACAGACAACACATTACTACAGCAAAGCCAATGACTATTCTATACCTTACAGACCGCACAGTACTACAGGTGGGCTAGCGACTATATTACACACACACAGCAGTCCACACAAAGTACTACAGAAGAGCCAGTGACTATTTCACATCCTACATTCCACACACAGTACTACAGGAGGGCTAGTGACTATTTCACATGCACAGCTGTCCGCACAGTACGACAGGAGAACAGGCGGAAATCAAAATAGAGTTGTATCTCACCCCGGCTTCCTCAAAGTGCTTTAGACTTCACATCTGTCAGTTATAGCCAAGCAGTCCCTGATATTATAGCAGTGTTCAGTTGTTCTTGTATAATTTCAGCTAGGTCTGCGTCTACAGTTTATTGTAATAAAGCTCCTTTATGCCTCTTAAACATGAGAGCCATATATCACGAAAACAAAAACAATCAGGATTCAGCAGATTTTAAGACATCAAGACATTTTTGAGTGATCGCGGAGGCTAACAAACTAGTGGCAGAGACAGCTGACAGGACGTAGCTGCAGAACGACCCGGTTCTGTACACAACGCAGCAGACACGGAAACCAAACACACGGGCAGCGACTTATATTCCAAACAACAACATCCTAGCACACACAAGCATACACACAAATATGTATTATCGCGCACACATTTATACAATATATACACATAAATATACATAACTGAATGCACACGTGAAATTGCAGTACAATGACGACTTCCTCGAACGCAGATTTTTACTCCTGAATTTAGGGTTCGTGTTGAGACGCTGGCCCTTGGGCAGGGGACACAGCGCCTGCGAGATTCGCACCCCTAACAGACACACGGGTTTGGGTCGTCCTTCCTAGTGAGAGCTGATGGACTGGACGACGTGTGCTTTGTACCCGTGTGGACAGCAGGGGGCGCTCTCCGAACACGTCCCAGCACCAGTGTAGGCCCCATCCCCTTCACTGCATCGGGCCGGTCGATGTCGGGTTTGGTCAGGGCTGCGTTAAGGTGGAGTGGGGTTGAGGTTGCGGTTGGGTCGAGGTAGATGGCTTTAATTGCCCTCTGTAAAGGAGGAAGGACACGGGAAGGTTAGCCCCGAGCTGTTAGCCCCCAGGGGAGTTTCAAGCAAAGCCACAGCCATCAATTCAAGTAACATTTATAGCCACATTAGTGAGTGAGTGAAACGGGTTTGAAATCCAGGTTCAGAAAGTAAAAGTTGTTTCCGGGTATGTTTGCACATTAGCGCAGTTCTCTTAGCTGGAGGCTGAACTGCTCAATGAAGTCTCGTTCATGGGCGAGAGAAACACACGGCAGGTATATCACCTGACAAAACGTGTTTGTGTCGCACACAAATAAATGAAGACAGAAACTGAAAGGAATTCTTCCTACTGACGCTCCGATTGGCTGAATTTACAGAAACACTCTGATTGGCCAGTTTTTACATACACATGCTCTGATTGGCCAGTTTTTACATACACATACTCTGATTGGCCAGTTTCAAATTAAAACTCACCTTTTTCTGACGCTCCGATTGGCTGAATTTACAGAAACACTCTGATTGGCCAGTTTTTACATACACATGCTCTGATTGGCCAGTTTTTACATACACATGCTCCGATTGGCCAGTTTCAAATTAAAACTCACCTTTTTCCTCAGACACAGTTGGGCAGACATGCCTGTGTCTTCACCCAGACCCGCCCCCTTCCCCCAACCTCCTAAATCCTACAGCTCCTAAACCCCCCCTCCCCCCCACCCCCCTTAGAGTCCTATCTGGGCCGGACGGAGGGGGTCTGTGAGGTGGAGGGGTAAGGCCCCCCCCACACGGAGGGGCGGGTGGGGACGCAGCCACGAGAGGAGGATGAGGAGGAGGAGGAAGCACCAGGAGACGCAGAAGCAGAGGATGAAGAGGAAGAGGAGGAGGAGAGAGAGGAAGGTCTCCGCTGGGCCGGCTGGGGGAGGGGCCCCGGGGAGGCGGAGTCAGAGCGGGAGAGGGGGAGGGGCTGGGGTGGCGGGTGGGCGAGTATCGGGGGGGGAGGGGAGAGGATGGGGGGAGACGGACAGCGCAGCGAGGCGTGGGCGCGGTCCTGGGGGGCGGGGCTGCGTGGGGGGGGCGGGCGGGGGTGGAAGTTCAGAGGAGAGGGGCGGAGTCCCGGCAGGGGCATCCCAGCGTGGCGAGAGGTGGGCGGAGTCACAGCGTGGCGGGAGAATCCTGCAGATACAGGGCAGAAAGGGAGGGGGGAGAGAGAGAGAGAGAGGGAGAGAGAGAGAGGGGGGGAGAGAGGGAGAGAGAGAGGGAGAGAGAGAGAGGGGGGGAGAGAGGGAGAGAGAGGGAGAGAGAGAGAGGGGGGGAGAGAGGGAGAGAGAGAGGGAGAGAGAGAGAGGGGGGGAGAGAGAGAGGGGGGGTGAGAGAGATAGAGACAGATAGAGAAGGAGGGTGAGAGAGGGGGGGGTGAGAGAAAGGGAGAGAGATAGAGAGGGAGAGAGAGGGATCAGAGAGAAAGACAGATAGAGAAGGAGGGTGAGAGAGAGAGGGGGGGCAGCAGGAAGGGAAGAGAGATCAAGAGGCTCAGCAAAATTTGGCACAGCAAGCAAGTCCTACACAGTGTGCAGAGAGAGAGAGAGAGAGAGAGAGATAGAGAGAGAGAGAGCACGGAGAGAGAGAGGGAGCGAGAGAGGGAGAGAGAGAGAGAACACGGAGAGAGAGAGAGAGAGGGAGCGAGAGAGAGCACGGAGAGAGAGAGAGGGAGCGAGAGAGAGAGAGGGAGAGAGAGAGGGAGAGAGAGAGAGGAGAACGAGTGCAGATCCATCCTCACAGTGAGTAAGCGCTTCAGTGGGTTAGTGCAGCTGCCACTGGGACTGAAACACGCTCTCAGGGCAAAACTAAAGACGGCAAAATAAAATGTGAATCACTCTGTGTCTCCATCTACAACAAGATTACGTAAACAAATAAGAACCAGCTGCCATTTATGGAGTGGAAAAATGTAACTTAGGTTTGATCATTTATCAAAAATACCTGTTTCCAACACCCTTCATCAATATGCCACCTTGGCCAAGTGTGAAAATGTTTTTGGGACATTTCCATTTCGTCTCAGGTTTTCTTACACCCAAATAAAAATTAAATTCCATCCAACTGTTTTTAATTTAAACCCCGCGACAGGAAGCACTCCCGGATGAGATGAGAACGGAGCTCACCTCCTGCAGCGCCCCCTGCAGGCCCGGAGGTCCCGTGCGCAGTGTGCCCGTTCACCATCCGCAGGGCGGGGGCGTTCGCCTGCCCCCCGAAACGAGACTGCGGGACCCCGGCAGGAGGCGGCGGCCCCCCCGGGTAAGACCCCCCCGGGGCCCACGGCACAGAGACGGGCCCCTCCGAGCCCCCGGCGGTCTGGCCGACGTTCCCGCCTCTCTCCCTGGGATGCTGCGGCTCGGGGGCGTGTTTAAGGCGCGGGGGTCCCACGGCGTCGAACGGAGACTCCGCCCCCCCGCCCTCCTCCGCCCCCCGCCCCCTCCGCTGCCGCGGGCCGTCGGAGTCCGAATCCCCGGTCACTCCCGCGCCCCCCGCCGGCCCGTAGGGCGACACGCCTCGGCGCAGGTCGGGCGGGGGCTGCTTGGGGTCCGCGATCGGGGAGAAGGTCGACTTCCACTTGCCGGAGGAGGAGGACGAGGACGAGGACGAGGCAAAGACTTCGTTTCCCATGAGCCCGCCGGACTTCCTGCCCAGCGAGGCCCCGCCTGAGACGGGGGGAACGGACACGACGATAAATTAAAAAGAACAAAGAATCGGAAAATCTCAGCACGTCTGCGCAATCCTGACTGTTTATTGGTTATGAGGAACTGGCTAAATTGTGGAAAAAGTGAGTTTTGAATTCAGCTCGTCTTGAATATGTGGGTATACTTCACGGAGGTCAGTGAAAGGTTTACGGTTTATAGCCTAAAATGGCCGCCGTTCTGCTCACCCTTTTGCTTGGCTGCTGACAGACCGTCTCTGTTGTCCAGGGGAAACGGCCTCTCCAACCTAAAACACAAGACTTCTCTTCTCAACAACGCTGCACGGATACTGAAAAACGTCACATGGTTTCCGCACACACAAATGTCTCAAACTCACCACATTCAAGTCAAGTTTTTACACTTTTACAACACAAGGTATGTTCTTTGCACTGGAAGTGTGCAATATAGTAACAGATTTATCTCTACATTTCTGTTCTCTACATCGTACCGTTACCCCTTGCTGGCTAGTGTAGGATAGGCTCCACAGCCGGGTTCCTGCCCAGATCTCTGCCCACTGGGGAGTTTCTCACGGCTGTTGTTCTACCCTCTATACCCTCGTTTTTGCCATTCTATCACACTGTAAAGCATCTCTGGGACAGTCTTCTGTGAAAACTGCTATACAAATGAAACTGAATCGAAGAGAACCGATTTCAATGAGCCACTTAAAGGTACAGTAGGTAATTTCGCACTCCTAACGGCACCAACACACACCCTTCAAACCACAACACTGTTTATCCCTCCCCCTTCTCTGTGACCACGCTGACGTTAGAATTTCCCCATTGGCTATGGCAAATACAACAAATGCAATGAGCTTGAATTATTTTCAAGCAATGAGCCTGAATTATTGTATAGTTATACAATGTTTTGGTACAGTGTCGTGCAACAATGTTTTCACACAAAAATCCTACCTATTGTACCTTTAAATGTACATTTTTAAAGTGTGGTGGAAAGGTAGACGCAGATGTGTGTGCGGAAGGCGCTGTGTGTGAGTGTGTGTGAGTGTGTGTGTGTGTGTGCGTGTGAGTGTGTGTGAGTGTGTGTGTGTGTGTGTGCGTGAGTGTGTGTGTGAGAGAGTGTGTGTGTGTGTGTGTGTGTGTGAGTGTGTATGTGTGTGTGTGTGTGAGTGTGTGTGTGGTGTACCGTGTGTGTGTGTGTACCGTGTGTGTGGTGTACCGTGTGTGTGTGTGGTGTACCGTGTGTGTGTGTGTACCGTGTGTGTGTGTGGTGTACCGTGTGTGTGTGTGGTGTACCGTGTGTGTGTGTGTACCGTGTGTGTGTGTGTGTGTGTGTGTGTGTGTGTGTGTGTGTGTGTGTGTGGTGTACCGTGTGTGTGTGTGTGTGTGTGTGTGTGTGTGTGTGTGTGTGGTGTACCGTGTGTGTGTGTGTGTGTGTGTGTGTGTGTGTGTGTGTGTGGTGTACCGTGTGTGTGTGTGTGTGTGTGTGTGTGTGTGTGTGTGTGTGGTGTACCGTGTGTGTGTGTGTGTGTGTGTGTGTGTGTGTGTGTGTGTGTGGTGTACCGTGTGTGTACCGTGTGTGTGTGTGTACCGTGTGTGGGGGCGGTCCCTCGGCCCCTCGCTGTCGGAGCTGGCGGGGGAGGAGCCGCGCCGGTGCCCGTTCACCTCCAGGGGGCGCTCACGCTTCAGCACGGGCGGCAGGTCCAGGGGGCTGGGCGGGGCGCTGCGCTCCGGGGACGACACGGCCTCCATCTCCAGCGGCTGGCCCATGCGGCCCGCCTGACAGAGACAGGGATTGTGGGATTGTGATTGTTACTCACCTGGAGCTAACCCTATAAAGAGCAGTTGAATAATAGTCGTTTTTTTTTTGTTCTGTTTGGAATGTTTCTTCAAAATTCCAAGTTAGTATGTTCTGGAACGCCGCTGCTCCCAGTCACCAGCAGTGATTGTGACATCAGCGTTAGAATGTTCAGTTCAGAACACTCCCAATCACACGTTTGTGACCTCACACCTGAACGGGTTAACTCACAGCCCCCTGGCCGATGTCAACTCAACCATTTACTCTTTATAAAAACACCTCAAAAACGGATCAAGAATTTCAGAACGAAAACTAACGATTAAGAATCGATATCAACATCAATCTATATCACTATGGCGACGGCCTGAATTACCACCTGCAACTTTCTGAATATCAATGAGATCATCGAGTCCAAATGAGGTCCAATCAGATCGCGGCGAATCTAACGCGTCTCGTGGCCTCACCATGGACCTGATGTGGAGGGGGGGAGAGGAGGGGTGTCCGAGGGCCCTCTTTTTGGGCCCCCCCTCCTCAGTCTGGGGGACCCCCGACGACCTGCGCTTTCTCCGGCGGTGCTTGCCCCCCTCCTGCGAGTGGTGCCGGTGTCGCCGGTGGCGACGGTGACCGTGGCGATGGTGATGGTGGTGCCGGTGGCCGTGGCGACGGTGATGGTCGCCGTGGCGATCCCGGCCCCGCTCGCCGTCGGCCTCGGGACGCCGCCGGGACGCCCGCGACGGGGAGGAGGAGGAGGAGGAGGAAGAGGAGACCAGGAAGCGGCGACGGGCCTCGCCCTCGGGGGGGCGGGGGTCGGGCGGGGCGCGGGGGGGGCCGTCCGCGCTCGCCTGCAGGGCCCCCGCCCCGGCCGCGGGGGACGAGGAAGAGGAGGGGGAGGAGGAAGGGGCAGGGCTCTGCTCCAGCGGGACGGTCCCAGAGCGCGAAGCACCGTTTACCATCACGGTCCCTGAGAGAGAGAGAGAGAGAGAGAGAGAGAAAGAGTGAGAGTGAGAGAGAGACAGCGAGAGAGAGAGAGAGAGAGAGTGAGAGTGAGAGAGAACATTTTTTTTTTTAGGTATGTTTTGACTGTGTATGTGCCCATGTTCATCCATCGAGGAACTGCAGGTAAAAAGGGCTGTAGCACAATCTGCCCCATTGAAGCTGGAACAGACACGCTGACTACTGAGTATTATCATCACATAAGCATACTATAGAACTGCTGTTACAACTCAAACCTGACGGGGGCATTAAATACAGTGTGTGTGTGTGTGTGTGTGTGTGTGTGTGTGTGTGGGGGGGGGTCTTCACCTGAGGGGGGGGTGTGCGGCTGCCGGCCGTTCATGTGACCGTTCAGTTTGTCATGTGACACGGGACTTGGCGTGCTCCTCTGCAAAGAGAAAACAGAAACGCATAAAAGGTTAACTACGTGTTCTGTGCGGGTGGTTGTGGGTAGGTGGATATGTATATAAATTACCGGTATCTTTTAGGTGTGATGTTAGCAGTAGCCAGTCTGTGTTATATTAGCGGTAGGTGTTATATTAGTGGGAGCCGGTAGGTGTTGTGTTAGCGATAGCGGTAGCCGGTAGGTGTTGTGTTGGCGGTAGCGGTAGCCGGTAGGTGTTGTGTTAGCGGTAGCAGTAGCAGGTAGGTGTTGTGTTAGCGGTAGCGGGTAGGTGTTGTGTTAGCGGTAGCAGTAGCGGGTAGGTGTTGTGTTAGCGGTAGCGGTAGCCGGTAGGTGTTGTGTTAGCGGTAGCAGGTAGGTGTTGTGTTAGCGGTAGCAGTAGCGGGTAGGTGTTGTGTTAGCGGTAGCGGTAGCCGGTAGGTGTTGTGTTAGCGGTAGCCGGTAGGTGTTGTGTTAGCGGTAGCGGTAGCCAGTAGGTGTTGTGTTAGCGGTAGCCGGTAGATGTCGTGTTAGCGGTAGCGGGTAGGTGTTGTGTTAGCAGTAGCGGTAGCGGGTAGGTGTCGTGTTAGCGGTAGCGGGTAGGTGTTGTGTGAGCAGTAGCGGTAGCGGGTAGGTGTCATGTTAGCGGTAGCGGGTAGGTGTCGTGTTAGCGGTAGCGGGTAGGTGTTGTGTTAGCGGTAGCAGTAGCAGGTTGGTGCAGTGTTAGCAGTAGCAGTAGCAGGTTGGTGCTGTGTTAGCGGTAGCAGTAGCGGGTAGGTGTTGTGTTAGCGGTAGCAGTAGCAGGTTGGTGCTGTGTTAGCGGTAGCAGTAGCAGGTTGGTGCTGTGTTAGCGGTAGCGGTCAGGACGCACCAGTCTCTCGGCGCGGCTGGGCAGCACCACGCTGGCGAGGGGGATGCTGACGGGCAGCTTGCAGGGGTGCACGGTGCTCAGGGGGATCCGCACGGGCAGGCTGGTGACTCCCCCAGGGCCCCCCGGGCTTCCACACACCTGGGGTCGGCACGGCAACACACCCGTCAGCCACACGCACACGCACACACACACCCGTCAGCCACACACGCACACACACACACACACACACACCCGTCAGCCACACACGCACACACACACACACACACACACTCACACACCCGTCAGCCACACACACACACACACACACACACACACACCCGTCAGCCACACACACCCCCGTCAGCCACCCACACACACTCACACACCCGTCAGCCACACGCACGCACACACACACACACACACACATAGCTGGTTTTTCTTTTAATAAGAGGGGTTCCAATCAGGAATGCACCGACTGATTACCAATTTGAATAATTTGTTCCAACTGGCTCTTTTCCAAGTGTATTACACAGACAATCTACTGCACTAGGAACATAGTTTGAGGGGAAAAAACTAGTATTGTTTCAGTAAAGAACTTTAGAACTGTGCCAGCACCAGATACAACAACCCCCCAAAAAATCCCGCAATTTTCCCCTGTATTGAAAATGATCAATGTTTATCCTCGACTTGATTTCCTCATAAATTCATGCTTCAGTGAGTTCAGTCAGAACTAAACATAAAAAACGAAAAATCTAACACTCAGAATCGCAGCGAGTTCACAAATATGAAGAGACAGAGTTGGGGGTGAGTGTGGGCGGAATGCAGGCAGGCGGGCGGGACAGAAGGGGGCGTGGCCAGCAGGCGGGCAAGGCGGAGGGGGCGTGGCCAGCAGGCGGGCGGGGGGCGGGCGTAGGGGGCGTACCCGCTCTGTGGGCCTGGGCGTGGCCCGGGGCTGGGATTCGGA
>NC_083764.1:64343193-64368193 GCF_963514075.1 Conger conger | reverse complement strand
ACGCCCAGCTGAGTGAGAGAGAGAGGGGTGAGTGTGTGTGTGTGAGAGAGAGAGGGGTGAGTGTGTGTGTGTGTGAGAGAGAGAGAGAGATGAGTGTGTGTGTGTGTGTGTGTGTATGTGTGTGTGTGAGAAAGAGAGAGGGGTGAGTGTGTGTGTGAGTGTGTCAGAGAGGGGTGAGTGTGTGTGTGTGTGTGTTTGTGTGTGTGTGAGAGAGAGAGAGAGGGGTAAGTGTATGTGTGTGTGTGTGAGTGTGTGTGTGTGTGTGTGCCCTCACCTCCTCCAGTTTGCCCTGGAACAGGTCTTTGATCTTCTCCTTGTGTGAGTGACAGGCTCTGTACAGCTGCCTCACCCTGCAGAGCAACTCACTGTGCTTCCTCTGGGGGAGGAAGAGGAGGAGAGGAGATGAGGAAGAGGAGGGAAGTCAGCCTTCACAACAACACACACATCTGATGTACATCTGCCCCTTCCTGATTGCCACTATTATTTTCCATTTTCCAACGGTTTCAGATCTTTAGACAAAATGTTGTGACAGAAAAAGGCAACCTGAGTAAACACAAAATACATTTTAAATAAAATAATTACTGTTTAAAATTCCTCCACAGAGATGTGAAAGACTGCTATGAAGTTATAGGGAGTGTGCTGCTAAAGGTGGTGAAACCTGTTGTTAAATTTAAACAACTTTTTCACAGAGGCGCCATGGACGTGCGACACGTTTTTTGATTAGAAATGTGTTTTGTGTTTACTCAGGTTCCCTTTGTCGAATGTGACATTTTTGTTAAAAGATCAGAATCAGAAGGCACATACTCTCTCATGGCACTGTCCATAAAATATTTAGTCATCCACTACTGAGTCTATGAGGGGGGGGGGGGGGGGGTAAAACTGCTTTACTACGGTTACCATGATGAATGAGAGATGAAGAGAGATAAAGAGATGGAGAGAGAGAGAGGGAACGAGGGAGGAGAGAGAGAGAAAGAGAGAGAGGGAGGGAGGAGAGAGAGATGGAGGGGAGAGAAAGCAAATGTGCACAGAAAAAAAGTGAGATATGATCTCATTGCTTAACCACACGGACACCCACACACATGCACACACACACACACACACAGACATAGACAAGCAGAAGCACACACACACACACACATACACACACACACACACACACACAGACATAGACATAGACATGCAGAAGCGCACATACCACCCACACATTCGTGCACAAGCGAACGCAGACACACAAACATGCACACACACACACACACACACAAACAAAACCGCACACACACACACACACACACACACACACGCAGCAGATGAGAAGGGGGGTGGACTGCACCTTCTCTTGTTGCAGCACCTGCTGCAGAGTGGAGCAGTACTGAGGTGTCTTCATGTAGGACATGAAGTGTAGATACTGAGCCTTAATGCTCTCTGTAAAGAGACACACACACACACACACACACACACAGCTATTGTCCATTGTTCACATTATTATCATTTTTTTTTTCACAGTGGAAACACCCAGTGTGTCACACAGTAATGTGTCCATGGGGAAACGTGCAGTGTGTCACACAGTAATGTGTCCGTGTGGAAACGTGCAGTGTGTCACACAGTGATGTGTCCGTGTGGAAACGTGCAGTGTGTCACACGGTAATGTGTCCGTGGGGAAACGTGCAGTGTGTCACACGGTGATGTATCCGTGTGGAAACGTGCAGTGTGTCACACAGTAATGTGTCCGTGTGGAAACGTGCTGTGTGTCACACGGTAATGTGTCCGTGTGGAAACGTGCAGTGTGTCACACGGTAATGTGTCCGTGTGGAAACGTGCTGTGTGTCACACGGTAATGTGTCCGTGGGGAAACGTGCAGTGTGTCACACAGTAATGTGTCCGTGTGGAAACGTGCAGTGTGTCACACAGTAATGTGTCCGTGTGGAAACGTGCAGTGTGTCACACAGTAATGTGTCCGTGTGGAAACGTGCAGTGTGTCACACAGTGATGTATCCGTGTGGAAACGTGCAGTGTGTCACACAGTGATGTATCCGTGTGGAAACGTGCAGTGTGTCACACAGTAATGTGTCCGTGGGGAAACGTGCAGTGTGTCACACAGTAATGTGTCCGTGTGGAAACGTGCAGTGTGTCACACAGTAATGTGTCCGTGTGGAAACGTGCAGTGTGGTGTGTGTGGCCCCTGAGAGCCGGGGCAGGGCTCACACTCACCCAGGAGGTGCTGCAGGCCAGGCGGAGTGGGGGCCAGGAGCCACTGGTTGTAGGAGCCGCGCTGGGGTTTGTGGGGCAGCTGGTAATGGGACCTCTGTGGGGACCTGTAGGGGTCTGGAAGGAGGGCGTTAGCACATTAGCATGTTAGCCTTTGACGTATTAATCTCGTAATAAGACATACGAATGTATCTTTTTTTCCTCTCAAGAAGAAAGTATTTGCGTGTTTTAAGTTACCGTTCGCTCGACAAGTGGAATTTTCTTCCCACTTATGGTGACTGTATTTTTTGTTTAGAACAGCACTTCATGTGCATTTTACTAGTTATGGATGCGATGCTTTAACTTGTGGAAGAACCTATGCACTTTGGATTAAAAGCGTCTGCCAAATGACTAAAATGTAAATGTAAAAAAAAAAGGCAAATGTTGAAATGTCTGTCATTACAAAGCTGCCTTTCCTCATCGGCAATATTTGTGTCTCATGTAGCAACACAGTAAAGGAAGTCTCAACATAACAACACTTCAGGCGGACTTATTCTTTCGCTTATACGAGTGCAGCGTCTGCCTTTGGCCGATTACAGCGGGAGGGAAAGGCCCTGGAACGGGGCAGCTGTTCCAGCCCCAGCATGGCCCCCCAGGCCCCGGTGAAGCTGCAGGCTGCGCTGACGTGCTCTCACCATGAGGGGGCGCTGCGGCCAGCGTGCGGGCGTGCAGCAGCTCCAGCGCCCGCTGGTTCTTCCTGTTCTGCGCTCCATGGCGGCCGAGGCCACGCCTTCCTGGGCCGGCCCCGCCTCCCGGCCCGCCCAGCTTACAGGCCTTTCCCATGAGCCTCGAGCGGCGCGGCGCGGGGAGTCCTTCAGAGCCAGGATGCCCAGGCGGCCGCCCTCCCTGCACAGCACCTGAGAGAGGGAGAGAGGGGGGGAGGAGGGAGGGGGGAGAGAGGGAGGGAGGGAGAGAGAGAGGGGGGAGAGAGGGAGGGAGGGAGAGAGAAGGAGAGAGAGGTGGAGAGGGAGGGGGGGAGAGAGCGAGGGAGGGAGAGAGGAGGGGGGAGGGGGAGAGAGGAGAGTGAGGAGGTGGGAGAGAGAGAGGGGGGAGAGAGAGAGGGAGAGAGAGAGTGAGGGAGGAAGAGAGTAGGGGAGAGAGAGGGAGGGGGGGGAGAGGGAGGGGGAGAGGAGAGGGGGGAGGAGAGAGGGGGGGGAGAGGAGGGGGAGAGAGGGAGGGGGGAGAGAGGGGGGGAGAGGAGAGCAAGGAGAGAGAGAGGGAGGGAGAGAGAGAGAGGGAGGGAGGGAGGGAGAGAAGGAGAGAGAGAGGTGGAGAGGGAGGGGGGAGAGAGCGAGGGAGGAGAGGGGGGAGATGAGGGAGAGAGAGGGGGGGGAGAGAGAGAGATTAAACTCTCTAAACATCCCCTGATTTATTCAGCAAAAACTGTTCTCTCCCCCTCCACCTCAGCTGGTGTATGGTGAGCATTCTGGCACAAAATGGCTGCCGTTGCATCACCCAGGTGGAACTGAACCCAGGACCAGTAGGGGCGGGGGGGTTCCATACCCCAACAAGACAACGCTCCGAACAGACCTACTGAAAAGATCTGCTCGTTCTGGTTCCTCAGTGGTGGAATTACTTGCCTACCACTGTCAGAACAGCAGAATCCCTCCCCCTATTTTGACGCAGACTCAAAACCCACCTTTTCAAACTCTACCTTAGTCCTCCCTCCTGATTTCCCCTGCCCCTCCTTTCTGATATCCCTATCCTTGTCCTGCCCCCCCCCCCCCCCCCCAAAAAAATAGTTCTGGATGTGATGCTTTGACTTGTGGTAGAACCTATGCACTTGTAATTCGCTTTGGATTGAAAGCGTCTGCCAAATGACAAAAATGTAAATGTAAATGTAAAAGATGGCGGGAAACGAGATGCACAACAGAGGGCCGGATGGCCCAAAAACGCAGAGGTGGCTAACACAGGAAGTAGCCGGGCTGTGGTGGCCGCTTTCGCCAGCCAACACAGGAAACAGGAAGTACCTTCGCTGTGGAGTCTCTGTTCTCCTTCTGTTGCCGGCGCCTCGCTGCCTCGCGTTCCTCCTAAAATAATGAAAATTTAAAAAAAATAATAATATTAATAATAATAACAATAATAATGAGAACAGCAGTAATAAAAAAGGGGTAGAGTTTTGTGTTTATGTTTCAGAATTCCACAGCATCAGAGAGCAGGATCCAGGAGAGCGGCTGTTCTCATGACACGGTCACTCCACAGATTCCATCTCAAATTCAACTCTGAAACTAACGATCCGATTTCACTCATCCCGACGTCACAAATCAGCCTTTTTCTTTAACTCGCACAACGAGGAACGACGACCACAAACGGAAGCAAACAGAACACTGCGGTCCACACACACACACACACACACATACAAAAAAGATTCACACCCTTACCCTGAGTTTTGGATTCTTCAGGCAAGAGAAATAATTTTCAAGCTGAAATAGACAGAGAACCAGAGAGAGCAAGTGGAAGAGAGGGAGAGAGAGTGATGCGTGTTAATATAAGTAAAAGCGGCTAGCTGCCTAGCCCAGATCATGCCAATCCTTCTCTCTCTCTCTCTCTCTCTCACACACACACACACACACACACAACCACAGGGCTACAGATAAAAGAATGACCTCATTATGTCCATAAAGCTGAAAACATCCAAGGCACTTCCTGGAAGAATGATCACAATGCACTCCGAACAACACAAATGGGTATAAATAAAAATATATACACATTTCTAAATTAATTCTCACTGTATGATATGCAGTCATAGAGTCAATATGGTGCACTCTATGGTATGTAGTCATAGACTCACATTGGTTTGGTCTTTGATATTCAGTAGTAGACTCACTATGGTACACTCTATGGTACGCAGTAGGATAGACTCACTATGGTGCACTCTATGGTACGCAGTAGGATAGACTCACTATGGTGCACACTATGGTACGCAGTAGGATAGACTTACTCTGGTGCACTCTATGGTACGCAGTAGGATAATCACTGGGTGCACTCTATGGTACGCAGTAGGATAATCACTGGGTGCACTCTATGGTATGCAGTAGGATAATCACTGGGTGCACTCTATGGTACGCAGTGGGATAATCACTGGGTGCACTCTATGGTACGCAGTAGGATAATCACTGGGTGCACTCTATGGTACGCAGTAGGATAATCACTGGGTGCACTCTATGGTACGCAGCAGGATAATAACTGGGTGCACTCTATGGTACGCAGTAGGATAATCACTGGGTGCACTCTATGGTATGCAGTAAGATAATCACTGGGTGCACTCTATGGTACGCAGTAGGATAATCACTGGGTGCACTCTATGGTACGCAGTAGGATAATCACTGGGTGCACTCTATGGTACGCAGTAGGATAATCACTGGGTGCACTCTATGGTACGCAGTAGGATAATCACTATGGTGCACTCTATGGTACGCGGTAGGATAATCACTGGGTGCACTCTATGGTACGCAGCAGGATAATAACTGGGTGCACTCTATGGTACGCAGTAGGATAATCACTGGGTGCACTCTATGGTATGCAGTAAGATAATCACTGGGTGCACTCTATGGTACGCAGTAGGATAATCACTGGGTGCACTCTATGGTACGCAGTAGGATAATCACTGGGTGCACTCTATGGTACGCAGTAGGATAATCACTGGGTGCACTCTATGGTACGCAGTAGGATAGACTCACTATGGTGCGATCTATGGTGTGCAGGTAGTAAGACACTGGTTTGCCAGTCCAGGACACTGATCCACGCAGAGGGGTGAGTTCCACTACCCTCATTATGGTCCCGATGTCTGAGGAGAGGGGGGAGAGGAAGAGGGAGAGGAAGAGGGAGAGGAAGGGAGAGACACATCAGCACCAGGTCACCGGCCACCCCCAGCAACTGAAACATTTCTGGATTTCATGCCAACTCCTGCTCTAAATTATTCCAATTAGCCACCGAACAATTACGCTGCAGCTGCATTTCCGGCTCCGCTCAGGAATGACAGCGGAGGCCGGCTCCTGTCCCAGGGTGAAATGTGTCACTGTGATCACATCTGTGTGTGAAAATGGACACCAGGGAATCACCAAAATCACAGCCCCCCCGGACAGCGAGAAAAGCTGGTTTTCCACCCTCCCTTTACCTGCGAGTCAGGAGCGTCAGCAGCACTAATGGCTCAGCTAATTAGCCGGGAGAAAATACATGACATTACATGTAATTTGGCTGACGCTTTTATCCAAAAGTGACTTACAGTTGATTAGACTAAGCAGGAGACAATCCTCCCCTGGAGCAATGCAGGGTTAAGGGCCTTGCTCAAGGGCCCAACGGCTGTGTGGATCTTATTGTGGCCACACCGGGGATCAAACCCCCGACCTTGCGGGTCCCAGTCATTTACCTTAACCACTACGCTACAGGCCGCCCAGGGCCAGATTCGGACTGCAGGGCCTGATTTGATCCCTGGTGTATGGAGGTCATGGGAAGAGACATAATTGGGCAACATTTCCAAAAACTGACACAACCTCTCAGGAACAGGGCTCCGGACCCCGGACCAGCAAACCACGTGGACGGAGATTTGAAACAGTCAAACCGTGCGTGCAGTCACTCACCACTCAGGTTTCGACTGTTTATTCGAAAGTTTAAAGGTGCAAAAGGTTTTGAGGACACGATTTTGCCACCTGAAAGGGAACCCAACACAAGGAGACAAGAGTCAGCACCCGAGTTATGAATGAACACACAATTCATTAATTAACACACAACAGTTAGTTAAGACATTATCTCACGATGCGCCACTCCAAACTTTGCAATAACGAAACTGCTGCGTTTACGTTCGGTTGATTATTTAATCACAGATGTCGTAAACTCGTAACCCAGTTAGTTTTGTTTTTGCCCTCAACAGCACCCTGAGAATAGACGGTCGTGTGAAGAGGGTAATCCCACGGCTGCACGAAAAGGCAGCTCTGGCTCCCGGCAGACTTGGTGTTGTGGTTAGTGTGGTTAGTGTGGTTGTCTCTCATACTGGAGACCAGAGTTCAAGGCTCACCTGGTTTTTTTCCCCTCTTTGTTTCACTCACTTTAAAAAAATATATATATACACAATAACAAATAATGTTTTTCAACTCAGTCCAGGGGGTTTGGGGAAAGGCGAACAGGTCCGTTGGAGCAACTCTGAGTTTAGAGGAAAGAGCGGAGTTCGCCTCGGTAGTGACATGAAATAAAACAGAGCTGTCTGCCCTCAGGGTGCAGCTGACGGCAAAAAAACAAAATCAAGTTCGTAGCCTAGCAACACTTCAGCAGGGCTCCGTTAAAGCCTTCACCTCGTGCCTCTGGACCCAGCACAGTGACAATATCTCACAGTGACAACATCTCAGTCACAATATCTCACAGTGACAATATCTCAGTCACAATATCTCACAGTGACAACATCTCAGTCACAATATCTCACAGTGACAATATCTCAGTCACAATATCTCACAGTGACAATATCTCAGTCACAATATCTCACAGTGACAGAGTCTCTCACTCAGTCTCTCACTCAGTCAGACACACACACACACACACACACAGACACACACACACTCACCTTCTTTCATGTTAGCAAAACGCTCCTTCAGCTGGTGATCCACCTCGGGACCAAAGGCAAAGTTATTCACAAATATCACACTGCAAAACAACACAGAGGGTAATGGCACAACGCACATGGACATCATACACAACACACCAAAATATAAAACTGAGAGAGAATCAGTGGCTATGTTCTTTCAGGCATTCTCTGATACATCCCAGCTAACACAAAACGTTTTTGCAAGGGGGAGCCTGTAGCCCAGTGGCTAAGTTACATGACTGGGACCTGGAAGGGAAGGTTGGTGATTCAAGCCCCTGTGTCGCCAAGATAAGATCAGGGCAGCCGTTGGGCCCTTAACCCCCACATTGCTCCAGGGGCGGATTGTCCCATGCTTAATCTAATCAACTGTAAGTCGCTTTGGATAAAAGCGTCAGCTAAATAATTATGTTGGCATCATGCAGTGGCTGCGTTATAGCACTCGACAAAACATTCCAGTTACACTCTGAGAACTTTTGAATTTTGTATTAGCTGGGATGCTTTGTATTAATTTTGTATTAGCTGGGATGCTGCTACCCTATTCTGCTGCAAGCCCCTCCCTGGCTTTGAGGCGAATGTGATGTTCACAGAGAGACGCTCCCAAGTAAATTCTGTGTGCGTCTGAACGGGACAATGGGACAGACTCTGCACCCCTCCTCTCTGTGTGGGGGGCGGGGCTGCATGTGCGAACAGCATCAGCGCGTTCCCACAATGCACTGCAGCGGTCTACCTGGCGTTCGCTATCCTGTCTTTCCATTCCTCGGACAGGAAGTCGCCGCGCTCCAGCTTCAAAAACAAAACATACACACAACCATACACACACACACGTATACACACAAACACACATACAAAAGCAGTTGAGGTCAGGTGTTTTTATGTTGTTTATGTTCAGTTTACTGCTTTCAGTCTGCACCGGTGCCCCCCCCCCCCCCCCCACTCCCCCCCCTACCCCCCAGACCCCCCCCTACCGTATACTCCCCGTGCTTCTTCCCATACCACTTCATCCACCTCTTAAACTCTCCATCCATCGCCTGCAGGGGACAGACACACAGGCCGCTCAGACAGACACACAGACAGACAGCTCAGACAGACACACAGACAGACAGCTCAGACAGACACACGTACAGACAGCTCAGACAGACAGACATACGTACAGACACACAGGCCGCTCAGAACACAGCCTGTCCTTCCACAACAACTTTTCGGTAACCCTGCCCAACACAATCCAGAAATGCTGAAACAGAACCTCCACTAACAAAAACATAAAATAAAAATAAACAAACTCAAAATAAAGAACGGTAAAACCACACCCTTGTGAACACGGGAACTATCAACAGCCCTTCCAAAAAAAAATGCCAAAGAACCAGCAATCCCACAATGCACCGCTCCACTCTATTTGTAAACAAAGACAAACAATCCAAATGAAGAACAATAAACAGTGGAGCGGGAGAGCCTATAGCCCCTCCCCCTCACACACACACCCCCCCCCCCAGTGGAGCGGGAGAGCGATGTTTGACAGAGGCGACGTGTCGTTACCTCAGCGTAGCTGGCCGGTGTCTCCGCCTTCTCCACCCCAAAGTAGTGTTTGCAGTTGGTTGCCGCAGAAACCTGGAGCACGACCTGTCCAACACCTTTGGGTTGAACAGAGGATGCATCATAACCACTCGGTGCACACATAAAAGACTTAAGAGAACTAGCACATCTGGCTACAGCTCCTGGTTGCAACGCAGTCACAGGGTCCGGAATCTGAACCGGACCACGCCATTGCTTTGCTGCTCGACTGAATTGCTGGCTCAAGGCAAATCGGACACACAACCATGAGCATTTACCGTCTGTGCGCGGCAACTGCGGCTGCTGAAATCTTATGAAACGGATTGTGTGGCGCAATGTTCTTTTTCCGTCCTCGTTTCATTGTTTTTTTGTGAGTGTTGTGAAAACTCCTTCCAACTCCTTCGCAATCCACATAACAAGGGAAATGTCATTTTCCACAATACGGGACCGGGAGCCAGCGGAGGGAAGTGATAATATGTGTGATGTGTTTTTGTACCACGTAAAAGCCTTGCAGCAGTATTCTGCACTGGCTAAGACTGAAGTAGACAGAGTTACAGTAGTGAACTGTAAAATAAAATACAGTAAAACAGAGGGAGACACGGGGGGGGACTGACCGCTGCCCAGGTCCACGAACGTGTCGTCCTCCACCATCTCCATCTCGCGGATGATCTGGGACACCAGGTCGAAGGACGTCTCCCCGTACACCTCGGGGCTGAAGGGCTCGTAGTTGTTCAGGCGGTCGGGGTCGGTGACGGAGTGGTTGTACACCTGCTGCAGGACGTGCCGGAGCAGGCCGGTGGAGGGCCGCTTGTTCAGCTTCATGGGCTGGGTGGTGCCCTTCCACTGCAGTGCACGGCATCGTGGGTAAGAGGGAGGGGGAGGGAGGGGTCTGTGAAGGCCGGGCACAGCACCAATGGGAAGCCACGGAATGTCGCCCGAACGGGACTCCGGGCAATATGGCCGCCACAGGGGCTAACTATTCGGTGGGGGTTCTTTGACAAAAAGATTCCAAGAGACTCCCACAGAGTGAACTAATTCAACACAAAAAAAAAATAAAAAAAAATTGGAGCACTCTGAAAGACGAAAGGCAGAGAACAGACCTGACAAGACACCCGTGGCCTAAATGCGTCCAAGCACTCAGAGAAAGACATCAGGGGACGTTGAAACGTCAGTTCCCTGTTCAGTGGATTCATGCCTGAGGTCTGTTCTCTGCCTTTTGTCTTTAAGTGTGTTCCAACTTTTTTTCCTTGAATTAGTCAACTCTGGAAGTCTTTCCTGGAATTGTTTTGTCTCTAGTTGTCGAGTTGTTGTCTATGTTTGCTGTAGCGCACTGGCACATCTGGTCTTGTTAGGTCAGATTATATATCTGGTAAACTGGTAAAAACCTTGCTCTGTAAAACCACCTTGTATGTGGAGCTGAAGAAAACAACCTACTGAAAGACACGCTGAATAACTAATGCAAAACTCCTGCTTCTCCCCGGTTTAGTTTGCAAGACGAGTGCCATCGCTGGAAACGCTACACTTAGTTTTGCAAACGAAAGGATTTGGAGAGAAGCCGTCATCGCACCAAGCCAGAGAGTTATTTATATTTCATCCTCCATAAAACTCAAGAAAAATGTGGTTTGTTGTTCTCACCAGCTGGTGGATGCTGTCGATGGCCCGGTTGTACTTGTCACACAGCCTCTGCATGCTCTCAAAACTGCAGGTAGGGCAAAGGCGCCAGCATCACCACCACCCAGCCAGCCTCACAAACACAGTCACCCTCAAGCAGATACATTATATTATTTTATGCTTCTAGACAAACCTTCGGCGAACCAAACCGGTAGTTATCAAATGAAATAGGCTGCCTTTGACAGCTACACAGTATTATACTTTCACAAACGATCTCAGTCATTTAAACCATCCGGCCCCTTCCAGTCCCCCGCCAGTGCTCACCATTTTGTGTCGTAGTCGATCAGGACGTAGTTTTCCATGGCCAGCTTCAGGTCCGGGATCTCCTCACAAACCCATCTGTCACACACACACACACACACACACACACACACACACACACACAGAAGTAAATTCAGATCAGCACAGGCTGAATTCAACTTTAACATTGCACTAAACCTGGGGGGGGGGGGGGGGGGGTCTTACCGTATTGTCTCAATAATCTCTTGAGCAGCATCATGGTGTTTATCCTGAGAGAGAGAGGAGAGAGAGTGAGTGAGAGAGAAAGAGAAGGAGGGAGAGAGAGAGGGAGGGAGTGAGAGAGGGAGAGGGAGAGAGATGCATTTACAATTACTGTGCGCTGTCCCTGTAAAATAAATAAAAAAATAAAAAAATACATACATACATACACAAAGAACTGAGATTACTGTCTTTACTCTCCCCACACCTTAGCCCCCACCCCCGTCCGGAACACTGAGCGTTACCGTGGTGACTGACCATCTCCAGAGTTTCAGGCCAGCTGCAGCCTGACACACTGACCCAGTTTGCAGTCTCCCGCAACACACACACACACACACACACACACACATACACTCACATTTTGGTCATTTGGCAGAAGCTTTAAATCCAAAGCTACTCACAGACACAGTGCCGTTAGACGGAGCCCCGCCTGCTCTACCACCCTCAAATCTGGCGCCAAGGCGGGAACACTGCCGTAACCATGACTACAGAGGATAGAGCGGCACCTCGGTTCTGGGTCACGTGGCAAACTTTCCACCCGGGAAACAAGCTTTCTGCCACGGGCTTGTTTGAGGAGATCAAGGGCATCGCATTAGGGATTCAGCTACACGAGTCAGGATTTAGGAAATAAACATCCCCTGTTACATTACATTGCATTACATTATTGGCATTTGGCAGACGCTCTTATCCAGAGACTAAGCAGGAGACAATCCTCCCCTGGAGCAGTGCAGGGTTAAGGGCCTTGCTCAAGGGCCCAGCGGCTGTGCGGATCTTATTGTGGCTACACCGGGATCAGAACCACCGACCGAGCGTGTCCCAGTCATTTACCTTGACCGCTACGCTACAGGCCGCCCCGCTGTTCAGTTCCATGATGAGGCTAACGCAGCTCAGTTCTACTGCACCGGCCTGTGCACGCAAGGAAAAGACACTAGAAGAAGAAGAAGAAGAAGAAGAAGAAGAAGAAGAAGAAGAAGAAGAAGAAGAAGAAGAAGAAGAAGAAGAAGAAGAAGAAGAAGAAGAAGAAGAAGAAGAAGAAGAAGACGGTGAAGATAGCCTAATAAGTGATTGTGAAGAGCTCCAGGTCATGAGGAGGAGCAGCAGTGTGAAGGGGGAAGGGGGGGGGAGGGCGGGCACTTTGCCGGCCTCCTCGCAGCACGTGAACGTGGGGGTGAGCGCTCTCACCGCCCCCAGGGCTAAAAATAACCCCCACCTACAGAGGCCCTGTCTCACCCGTCTCTCTCTCCCTCTCTCGAACCCAACCGAAACCCCCCCCCCCCGCCCCGAGCGACCGCAGGGGGCGGAAACAGAGGGTGAAGCCGCGAGTTGATTCATGATGCGTAAAAAACACATTCAAACTCGTTTTTGTTTGTTTTTTTTTTTCGTTGTTGTTTTTTCCCCCCTCACCGAATGTGCAAACGTGGCGGAGTTTGCACTTGCGGCTTTTCCACAAATCAATCGCGCTGAAACGTTCTAAGAACTTGCTAACAGTCTGAAGAAAACGGAGACGGGGCAAAGCTCCTCGCACTCTCAGAAATAAAGGTAAAACTGCTTAAAAAGGTACAAATGCTTGTCACTGGGGCGGTACCCAATAGGTACAGAAACTTGTACCCCTAGCCAGCAATATATAAATAATTAGTACCTTTTTTTTGCTAGGAAATATATAATTTTTTTACATTTGAAAGATTTCATCCTTGAAAAAACTAAAATGCACCTCCACTGTCAGGCAGCTCACTGCAGTCACACTCAGTTTGATGAGGGGTAGATTTATTCCCAGAATCCTTTGCTCTCATGCGAGAACTTTGGTTGGGGATGGGAGCTGAACTGAGCAGACCACAGCAAGTTATCACGTGCTGATTGGCCCTTTTGAGAAGACCTCAGCCAGGGGAGGTGGAGTCACAAAGACAGGTGTGCAGTGTGACAGGTGTGCTGTGTTGGACAAGTGTCTTACAGGTGTGTCGGACAGGTGTGCTGGACAGGTGTGTCGGACAAGTGTGTTGGACAGGTGTGTCGGACAGGTGTGTTGGACAGGTGTGCTGCTTTGGACAGGTGTGTTGGACAGGCGTGCTGCTTTGAACAGGTGTGTTGGACAGGTGTACTGTGTTGGATAGGTGTGTTGGACAGGTGTGCGGCGCTGCGAAATCCCTGAAAACTTTTCACACATCAGAACGCCAACCTGGTGGGACTCACAGAACCTGTACAGGTAACTCTGAGATCACCTGTATTACAACCACCGGCTGTGGGCTTCCTGTTTTCTTTGACCTCCCGTTCCCCTCCCCCACCCCCTAAAAAAAGATACATTTCTCAGAAAACAAGAGCGGAAGAAAAAGTGAAATACACTCATGGTTGTTAAAAGGTGAACCGCAGACATATCCGTTTCTGAAGCTGGCTTCACTGTACACGCTCGCTAAGCCCTAGCTACGACGCGCTGTCTCTCCGCAACATGTCACGCATGAAAAAAACATAGCTACAGGGTACGCTTTTACTGTGCACGCAACCTGCACATTTACAAACAACCATGTCTAGACATGTTTTCACCACAGACAGACAGACAGACCGCCTTTCGCTCTCGTGACAACAGCACTTGGACTTCTAAAGCAGTATCCAATATTCTTTTCTGAAACTATAGTTATTCTGCAGTTTCTGGAGGGTGCAAACACTTTTTTAGGGCACTGTAAACCTGAGGAGGAAAAATCTGTCTCTCATTCTCAAAACTGTTAAAAGCGTTGTAAACAGGGATGTGGGGCATACGCCTTTGAGAACCTCAGTCAAATAAACATAGATTTATATTTCCGAATTCGAAAAAATATATATTTATTATGGTCTGGTACCAATCTGTCCGTTAGTTCTCAGCTATAAATAACTAAAATAAATAAACACACTGACACTCTACACTTATCCAATTATTTATGTAGCCAACATAATTTCTCCGAGTGTGCGTAGCTAACATACTCATATTCTATTGAAATATTTTATTATACATGAAGATCTACACATGATTGCAGAGGGGTACTTCCGCCCTGGATTCGTCCTCGTGTGACTTCCAGTTCAAAATACAATAAATAACCTGGGCAGGATCGGTAAGGCACGGTCTTTATGCGTAAAACAAATATAGAGCCGTAAAATTTGCAAATATACAGCCGTAACAACCAGCTAACTAGCTAGCTATATCACTCGCTGGTTGTCTAGTATAAAACATGTTTAACATAAGTAACGGTGTGAGCCAACGAGCCAAGTTACATTGGCTTAATTCGTAGCCCAAATACTCTTCTGAGGTTTCCACAATCCGTGATGTAGCCTAGGTAACGCTAGCCAGATATGCGCTTAGGCTAGTTCTTCATGCAACAGGCCAGCGCACTAGGGTCCAAAGAAGGTTGGCTATATTATGCAAAGTGATTATGAAAAAAATCTATCCCAGCATCTCGCAAAGGTTACCGCGGTTTGCTTGGTACAGTAATGCAGGAATCTCAAAATGGGCGCGAATACATTTCCTTTCAAAATGATAACTAGCTGCAGTTAGCCAGCTAGGTTAGCTACTGTAAGTCAATTTTGCGAGCATAGCTGCATACAATGAGACTCGACATAAATAGCCGTAGCGGGGCTAACCTGGTATGAATTAATCCACAATCATAAGACACTACTCGTTGCATTAGATAGTTAGCTAACATTAGCTCATTTACGTTGAATTAAAAACTTGACAGTTCCACAGCAGCATCGCGAACCAAAAAGTATGGTTAGCGCTTTGGGTAGCTAGCCATTATCTATAAGTTAGACACATGTGTCAGGCTGGATAAGTGTTCATAATCTAATTTGGCAAGCTATCTGCCGTATGAATAGTGCTGCCATACTAGACACATATCTAGGAATCCAGCTACGTAACGGCTTGTGACCGCTAATATTAGCAAGATCACTTAACGTGAACCAACTTCCCCTTCGTGTAAGTTAAGTTATGCACTACGCCGCGCTTGGATAACATTTGATGCCTTACAAAGATTAGATAGCTAACGCTACTCATAACGAGGTGGTTGGTTGATGGCAGCAAAATCGGTCAAAGCACGGGTGTATTATCATTGCTTGCAACTGTTGACTGTTGATCACAAATTATTGCAAGCCAGCTACATAATCAAGACTAACGAGCTACCAAGGTGTGCATTAACTAGCTGCTAGCCTATCTAATAATAACCATAAACATTACATAGCGAGCTTTTAACGTTGCATGTGAGCTAGCTAATGTAGCCATCCACCCAGCCACTTAGCAAGCTGAAATTTTTGACAGCAAGCGAACTAGCCAAGTCCAGTATTTATTTTAAACAAATATCGTCACTGTATATGAAAACGCATGCCATTTGTATGCATTTAGTCCATCTTTACTCACGTATACTGGTAACGGCCATGGGTAGCTCGCGGGTTCTGCTCCAACTGGCGATTTCAGCTTGAGTTCCAGCCGCTCTCCCATTCTCCCGCTGCGCGACTTACCGTCGCTCTTGGTGTGCAGTGCTAGCTGTGTAGCTATTAACATTAGCCTCCCGATTCATGCAAGGTTCAATTTGATCATTGTTGCAGAAATATATATTAAAAGCAAGGAACTGTGTCGCAATAAAATGCAGAATAACGATGCAAAATATTGTTAAATTCGTTTTCCTCCAATTCTGTGCTCGGATTCCGTTTAAGCTAGTCTAACACTAGGCTTCTTATTCCGAGCTTTACTGCTGCCCTTCGACTCCGCATCCATCTTGGACCGGCTCGAAAACAGAGCTGAACTGGCAACAACCATGCAAAGAATGGGGAGGGAAAATGTACCCTTTTGCTCTCAAATATGTGGACTGTGGCAATGAAAGCCGTGCATTTCATCGTTGACTGGGACCGCCCTACGATGACAGTGCCGAAGAGCAGTGATTTTTGCTACCAAATTTGAATCAAATTTACCGACGTAAATAACGGTCATTGGGATGGACTGAACCTTGCAGCGGAGGTGGGCGGAACTCTCTCTTGCCTCCACGCGGAGGCAGAAGCAAAAAAAAAAGAAAAGAAAAAGCTCACTTGCTTCTGCTGCTAGCCGTTTCGACAAAATTAACCCTAGTTGGCCATACTCCTGGTAATATCTGTCTATATGTGACTGTGTTTCCGACATATATTCGGCAGAATGCCATTGTTCACACTTAAGTTACGCACCAAGTAAACATGCCCATTTAGGTTTTCCACATTATGCCATTAATGTGTGGTGTTAGGGTTGGCACAAAGCCAGTGGTGTCGCTTTACGGAGCTACACAATACACTTTTTAAGGCACACTGTGCACCTACTCATTTATGCACATATCTTATCGGCCATTCATGTGGTAGCATCTCAATGCATAAACGCATGCAGACATGGCAAATAGGTTCAGTTGTTGTAACCTGAGTGACTTTGACCATGGAATGCTTGTTGGTGCCAGACAGGGTGGTTTGAGTATCTCAGAAACGGCGGATCTCCTGAGATTTTCACACAGAAGTCTCTAGAGTTTACAGAGAATGGTGCAGAAAGAAAAAAAAAATCAAGTAAGCAGTAGTTCTGCGGATGAAAGCGATTTGTTAGGGAGGTCAAAGGAGAATGGCCAGACTGGTTCAAGCTGACAGGAAGGCTGACAGGAAAATAACAACCCATTATAACAGTGGTAAGCAGAAGAGAACGCAACGTGTTGAGTCTTGAAGTGGATGGACTGCAGCAACAGAATACCATTTTTTTTAAGTCTAAAAAAAAAAAGCCTAATAAACACCTAATAAAGTGGTCACTATGTGTATAGCTAACACAAAAAGGACATGTAAATCGATGTCAGCATATAAAAGAAAATACAACATTTTATGCTACATTATATTACATAATATATTACATATATTACATTATATAACTTTTTTTTTGAGTGCAGCCTCCAATGTTCAGTATTTTGCTTGTAGGCAAATGTTTTTGTCTGTGTGTGTGTGTGTGTGTGTGTGTCCTGGTTTAGGTTCTGTAATACTGTTTTATCTCCACAGAGAGAGTAAGAGTAAGAGGACAAGCCCGGTCTGATAATATCAACAGCGGAAGAGTCTCCACCATCTCCCTGTCCGCCCGCATGCACCTCGCCAGCCAACCGTGCCACCTTCTGCTTCTCCACGCCCTCATCAGGGCCTGTTCCAATCCAACCAACCCAACCCAACCCTTTTTCCCCAGAGCAGTGCAGATATGGGTCACCAACGCCAAAACCAGAAACCCAGAGAGGAGGAGTGTAAATACCAGGTATGTATTAGGTAAATATTTTGATTTCCGAGGCAAGTATTATGAAATGGGACGCAAAACGTACTTACATATGGTGTGCTTACATGTTGTACTTACCGACTGTTTCACAGCACTTACCACTGAAATCAAAAGTAGTTACCCAATAATTACACAAGTCGCTGTGAACTTACCCAGTAAATACTCGGTAATTAACAAGCAAAGAAAGGTACAAATCAATTATATATTGCTGGCTAGGGGAACAGTTTTATGTACCTATAGGGTACCGCCCCAGTGACAAGCATTTGTACCTTTTTATGGGGCGACATTGGCTCAGGTGGTAAGAGCAGTCGTCTGGCAGTCGGAGGGTTGCCAGTTCTATCCCCCACCCGGGCTGTGTCCCCGAGCAAGACGCCTAACCTCCAAATGTTCCTGACGAGCTGGTTGGTGCCTTGCATGGCTGCCAATCGCCGTTGGTGTGTGAGTCTGTGTATGAATGGGTGAATGAGAAGCATCAGTTGTACAGCACTTTGCCAGCCATTTACCATTTACCATTTTTAGGCACTTTTCGTACCTTTATTTCTGCGACATGGTTAACCGACGCCCAAAACCATGAACCCAGCGAGGAGGACTCCAAGGCTGAAGGCCAGGGAAATGCACAGCTGAAACGTGTGCCCTCTGCAGTGAATGGATGGATGAATGCTTGTTATTTGTTGGGTGCAGTTACACTTCTGATCACTAGGTGGCGTATGAGGGGTACAGGTGCACTTAAGGCAAGTACACGGGAAGTGGATGGAGGTGTTGCGACTGGGGAAGCAAATGTATTTTGACCGCGTTGAGGTATGGACATGTTGCCGTGGCCGTGTTGTGCTTCAGAAAATAAATGCACTTTATAGCAATATGTTGTTTTTCGTGTCTGAACGAGTCCGAAACAGCGCAACCTGGTAGAAGTCCCTCAATAACCTTTTAAGTGTGGTTGACAAAAGGTGTGCTTGTTATTTGGCTGACGCTTTTCTCCAAAGCAACTTACAGTTGATTAGACTTAGCAGGAGGCAATCCCCCCTGGATCAATGTTCAATTCATTTAATTTGCATAGTGCTTGCATAGTGCTGGAGTATAAGAGTCCACACAAAGTGTGGTTGTTTAGATTGGTATTGAACTGAAGAAATGCCATGTATTCTCGCAAAAATGCTCAAACGTTTCTATGAGAATAAATTATGGATAAGAAAGAAGTAGAAGTCACATCATTTGTAAAGTTGCCTGATTTCATTGAATTACTGATTGACAATGTCCATAAGCATTGAGTACGGAAGCATGTTCTTATTCAGGTAAAGAGGTAAAAAAAAAACTGCAACCAGTTTGGGAAAAGCTTATATAATTTTTATTTTTATTTTTTTATACCATGGCTAGTCCTGAAACATTTAAATAAAAAACAATTATTATACATACAGTGTAGCACAGTCTAGTTTTGATTCTATTTTGTTGAGGTACAACGTACTTAAGATTATTCTGTACTCCATTCTGCCTGGAGGTTATGGTTGTAATGTCACAACGCTTCAGTGTTGTTATTGAAAGATGATTATGACACAGGGCGCACTCGCTCAATGAAAAGGGCGGACGCCGCGTCCTCGAACTCCTGCGGTTCCATGGAAGGGCCCGTTTGGGTCTGACCGGGGTTGTGAGCCAGCGCCATGGCCTCGGCGAGCTTGCACGGTGCTATCTTAGCGCTGGCCTCCAGGTACCGGACCGAGTCAGCGCAGTCGGAGGTGTCAAGTGCTTCCCGCAGGGTCTCCAAAACGGCTTGGCACAGTGTCCTCTCGGCCGCCATATCGGCGCAGGGGCAGATTTCCACATATAGGGACCGGGATTTTCTCACGTAGTCCGAAAACACCGCGCAAGTCAGCACGCCCTGTCGGAAGAGTTCGAAGGGCACAGCCTCGTGGTCGTGACATTGGATTCGGCGCAGGAGGGGGACGGCCGTTGATTCCGGCACGTCCCCTTCGCCGCAGAGTAAACGCAGCATTTGTGTGTAGAGCCTGCCTCGCACCCCGCCTCCCAGTCGTCGACGCTGCCCGCTCTGCACAAGAAGATCGTAGGCTATGCGCACGTTGTTGTTGAAGGCAGATCTGGGAAAGGAAGAAAACCAAATTATAAGCTGATCACGAGACAGACCAGTCCAGTGCCAGAAAGAGCAATACGACCACACATTTCTGAGTATTTGTTTTGCCAATAGCAGTTAGCCTATGCCTTCTGTATTCAGACGGTATAAAATAGATGGAGCCAACAATAGGTGGAAATAGTGGTCAGCCAACACACGTTAATATGATGATACTAACGTCACTAGCTAATGCTTAAACCAGCTGGTAATATGTTGGCTAATAACAAAGATAGTGTCCGCCCTTAAGTCACTTAGCTAGCCATCTCTCTGTTAACGTTAACTAAGCATGTTATAAACAAGTTATAAACTACGGGGGTCTGGTTATCTGTGTTAACATTACATTCGGCTAATTTACCTCTGGGAGTGATGTGCTAACCGGAGGTGCCACATAGCCCTAGCCAGTTGTTGCTGCTCATCTGCGGTGTTCTGTTGCTCCGCATCGCCGCACCCAGCCGCACCGTTGTCGGGCTCAGAAGCTAAATTACTAAAGTGGTCGGCCAGAAAACCAATCGGATCTTCTGACCTGGCCTCCACCAATTTCAGGAGAGCTCCTCGAAGTAGCACTCCCACTCCGGCTTGTGACAGAAACTCTTTCTCGGTGTCAGTTTTCGCTGGTTTGGAGTCGGGCAGGATGCCCGACCCACCGGACCTCCTTTTCTCCGCCATAGTTGTTTTGCTTAACAAAGGAAGCGAGTCGTCTTTATTGACAGATGATGCGCTTGGAAATTGTTCGCATTTTGCCTGTTCTGCTTTCGCCATAACAGATTTGACTAAATTATAATTCCGAGTTTGGGACACTTGTCTCTATGCTGCGAAAGAGATCGATTCTAATAAACGGACGATGTGATGACAACCAGTTTTCAATCTGGTTGCCACCGGTTACCACGGACGCTGTTTTTTGCCCCGGATTCAAAACACGCTTGTTGGCTGACGTAAAAACAATGATAAATGTTCAACTAAAGTTCTCTTTGATAAAATAAGAATAGCATGACGCCCTTGAACGTCCAGCTAGACATACATTGACACGGTTTAAAAAACAGATTCCCATTCGCACACAAAGCAGGTCATATTCTGTGCAATTGTCACCAGTTGTTTATTAACATTAAATAGGAAAGAGCAGTGCCGTGCAACTTAAACCAGCATACACATTGGCACCCCAGGACCGAGTTTCAGAACCACTAGCCCTAGACCACAAACTGTAAAATTTGCGGTTACCATTGTAGATTATTTGTTCGATACCACACAGGCTGGTGGACCCTGAGCTAGAGGAAACTTTAGAGGTAGCTAGTCATTTGACACAAACGTTTCTTAAAACGGTGGTTCTTATAATCCAATTTGAGAGATGTGATATAGCACAGAGACAGTTAGAGACAGTTTGGTTTACTCCAAGAGATCCACCACACAATTGCCAGTATTATCAGAGCAGGATGATAAACTTAAACTGCACAGCCAATACACATGCAGAAATGTAAGGATTCTGAAGCAATTGAAGCTAATTCTAGACTTTCCTGACTGTCCGGATCCATTGTCAAGGGGAAGGCGAAATGATTGAAGCCCACAGTGTCATCAGCTTTATGACAAAGCTACAGTAACCTCAATGCTAATTCCTGCTATTAACGCTCACCCCAGTTGAGTTTCTGCATTCTGCCTGATCTTCAGCCAGATCATACGTATGAAGCTAGAAAGTGACTTCCGGTAATCACCAGAGTGGGGCATTTCACAATAAAAGTTGCTTTCGAAAAGCTTTCTTGTAATTGTTTTCTAGTGTCGAAGCAGAAATTATCTACAATTTCTGTGAGGAGAAAACCTGTGATCAGGCACCTTCCCAAGCTATAGTGAACTTTTGTAACGGAGGAAAATTACCCAACTAGCCAGCTAGTATCTGTCATTTTCTTTTCTTTTTTTAAATTTAGCTATAAAAAATAGCCTACTTTCATATGCCAAAGCGCCAACCTTCAATGTTCAGAAAGTAAAAGTGCTTTCACTTTCGACCCAAACACATAGATTTGCTAATATTTTGTGTCTCTGTGTGGGTTTCCACCTTGTAAAAAATAGATTTCTGTTAGTTTACTACTGTTGTGCAATGTGAAAAAACTAACGGAAAAACAAGAGCGCCATCTTGTGTTTGTTTTGCGGTGTGTACACAGCATAGCGACTCCTCCCCCTCTGCAGGCAGAGTCGGACTCGGGAAGATAGCGTTACTTCTTCCTGCGTCTGGGGCTGTCACAGTAGCGGACCATAGCGCATTGTTTCACACACTGGGCAAAAACATTGCAGCGAATCGCGATAGATACAGAAACACGCCCAGATCAGGCTCTCAAACCGCGGATTGAGGTTGGAGCGCTTTCTTTCTTCCTAAAATGGGGAACAGAGATGATGACTACGATTTCTTGTTCAAAGGTAAATTATCTCCCCCCCCCCCCCCATAACCCGTTATTGTAACCCGAATAATCGGTTCGTTTGTTTTCACTGCTGTCATATAATCTCAAGCGGTAGTTTTTCAAAAGAACTGTAAGAGCAGTCTATATACGAGTCCTCTCTAGCTACAAGTAAAATATGAAGGTTAAAACCCATCATTCTGTTTGTCGCATTCGGTTTAGGAATCCATAAAGCTGGCTAGCGTTCTAGTGCCTGACGTTTCAGCTTTCTAGCTTTTGGTAAGATGTCACTGTCCGGCACTGAAACATCTGCATAATATTATGAATAATATTAATCTGCCTTGCCTCCTTCTTCTAATAATTTATTATACGAAGGAATGAAGCAAGACGGATGAATAGGATAGGCCGAATATTTGTAGTTGTTAACATGGGTAACCTTTTCTAGCTTGCTCTTTGGGTTCCAGTAATTCACTTACGATATAAGAAGAAAATCAATTAGGTAGCCTATATAAACGCCATATATGCTATATTGCATGTTGACATTACTGAGATGTTCTATATCCAGGTTTGGCAAAATGCTAATTCAGAAACTATTATTTCACATATTTAAAATGTCCTTTGTAATTATGAGGATAAAATGTTTGTTGAATCGATTTGTATGACACCTATTGAACGCGACAGCCAACAATACAATAGCTTAGATACGCATTCTATTGGTTATCCTATCTGATGGGTAAACTTGTGATGTTACCGCAGTAGACGGGTAGCTGATGTGCGTTTGATAACCTGAACACCTGCGAGTTTGTAATATAGCGGCGTTCTCCGTTTACTTTGCTGTGACACTCTGGTTTCACAAAACAACAATAAACACGTTGTCCCATGAGTAATACACCTATCAGCTAATTCGTTCGACGTGATGTGTGTTGTCCGGTTGTGATCTCACATGACTTGTGTCCAAGCTGCGTAAACAGCGTTAGTTACATGAATCAGTCTCCTTACTGTTTGTGTCATTAACTTCTATAACGTCAATAACTCTGTTGACGTTGGTGAGGAACAAGAACCATCAGTCTACTTTTTTTTTTGCTGAAAAATTGAGTTTTCCAGGACAGGAAAGAGGCCTACAACTGCTCATTCAAATTTCCAAGTTGAACAGGCGATCGGCTTCCTGCAGCAAAGTTCAACGTTGTTTCCCTCTGGGCAAAGTTCAACTTAGTTTCCTCTTAACTTACAAAACAATCACAAGACGTTGGCTTTGGCGGATTGGCTTTTAAAGCTCAGACTGTAAGCTGCACCTGCGACCCACACTGTGCCACTGCCCTAAATTCTGCAAGACAGTCTTCCCCTGGCTGTCCTGGATGTCAGGTGCAGAGATGTTGGCAAATTTCAAAGTCGCCTGTGTGTGCAGGACCTTAAAAATGCGTGATTCAACGACATTTCTGAATGCGCCGTTGGTTTGTTGAAAATGTGTTCACTGTTTATATTATAAGCCATTGTTAGTTCATATTCTGTTCAGTATACTTTTGAAGGGCTGAGGTGAAAAAGTAAAAGGAATTAGGAAAATAATATTGAAATACATTTGGCAACCACTGCCCTAAACCAGCCGTCACAGTACTAATCTGAGGTACTGTATTGTTAAATTGCTTTCTTGATTGCTTCTCTCAAAAGTGGCAACCTATTTACAGCAAAACACAGCCCTAATTTGTTTGTGTACGCGTGGATTTTGCTGTGTGTGTGATTTGATGGCAGTGGTGTTGATTGGAGACTCTGGCGTGGGGAAGAGCAATCTGCTCTCGCGTTTCACCCGGAACGAGTTCAACCTGGAGAGCAAGAGCACCATCGGCGTGGAGTTCGCCACGCGGAGCATCCAGGTGGAGGGGAAGACCATAAAGGCCCAGATCTGGGACACGGCCGGCCAGGAGCGCTACAGAGCCATCACCTCCGCGTGAGTGAGAGAGAGAGACCAGCACCTCTGCATGTGTGAGAGAGAGAGACCAGCACCTCTGCATGAGTGAGAGAGAGACCAGCACCTCTGCATGTGTGAGAGAGAGAGACCAGCACCTCTGCATGTGTGAGAGAGAGAGACCAGCACCTCTGCATGTGTGAGAGAGAGACCAGCACCTCTGCATGTGTGAGAGAGAGAGACCAGCACCTCTGCATGAGTGAGAGAGAGACCAGCACCTCTGCATGTGTGAGAGAGAGAGACCAGCACCTCTGCATGTGTGAGAGAGAGAGACCAGCACCTCTGCATGTGTGAGAGAGAGAGACCAGCACCTCTGCATGAGTGAGAGAGAGAGACCCGCACCTCTGCATGAGTGAGAGAGGCCAGCACCTCTGCATGAGTGAGAGAGAGACCAGAACTTCTGCGTGAGTGAGAGACCAGCACTTCAGTGTGAGAGAGACCAGCACCTCTGCATGTGTGAGAGAGAGAGACCATCACCTTCACGTGAGTGAGAGAGAGAGACCAGCACCTCTGCGTGAGTGAGAGAGAGATCAGCACCTCTGCATGAGTGAGAGAGAGACCAGCACCTCTGCATGAGTGAGAGAGACCAGCACTTCAGTGTGAGAGAGAGAGACCAGTACCTCTGCATGAGTGAGAGACCAGCACCTCTGTGTGAGTGAGAGAGACCAGCACCTCTGCGTGAGTGAGAGAGAGACCAGCACCTCTGCGTGAGTGAGAGAGGGAGACCAGCACCTCTGCATGA